>NC_080422.1:94135286-94445221 GCF_029873635.1 Malania oleifera | reverse complement strand
CATCTCATCTCCACACTCTATCTAAGACGTGTGGGTGCACTAACTCCACCAAATATATTCGCAATAGTACTGTGCCCATTTTCCAGTTTTCTAGTTTTGAGTTTACCAGAGTTCTCAAACTATACATTGTCATTTAACAATTCCAAACACATGCAGAATAAACCATATCACATTTTTATCCTCAATACATTTTCAGTATTTCTTGCATCTCATACTTATATCATAGGTCAACATAGAATCTTCATTTTACTCATGCCATACAATTTAACAATATTTCATACGTTTACCATAAAATAAGCCAACCCACATTCATCATTAATATATTGAAAATATACATTTAATTTCTTACACAATTATCTAGAAAATCTGTCATTTTAACTTTCTTTTTTCGCAAATAATATCTAAAAGCACAACCTTAGGCTCAAAAATTTACAATTCAAACGGTCGACTTTTCATAACTCATGTAAAAATCATATATATTTACACATAAAATTTTCATTTTTCACTGACTATTTCCTCAAAATCTTGATTTAATATATTCCCCTTGCATGATTTCTTGAATAATGCCGGTAGGGACCCCAAAACGATGCCTACAAAACTAACTCGAACCCTGATTTAATAACCCTAATTTAATCAAATCAACCCTAAATAAAATACTATTTTAACATTTCCTAGACCCATAAATTTCAAATTAAATAACAATTAACTCCAGAAAATAACCAATTTCCTTAATCCCCTAAATCCCACTCTCACATTGGAGTGGTGCCTAAGACCCCCAAATTGAAAATTTGCTCTGATCAAAATGACGATGATCGAGACTAGGACCTCGTGGTGGTGCCCGGTCATCGATTTAGAGGCAGATTTAAGGATAAATTGAGAAAATAGGGAGAGGTTACCTTACCCCAGGAGTGGTGCCTACGTCGCTCCCACTACAAATCCACTTTGGTAGAAATGTCGATGGCAGAGATAGGAACCCAATGGTATCTTCCGTTTTCCAATCGGCCGAATATCGACCGAGAAAATGAGGAAAGAGGGAGAAGTGGCATGAGGTGAGGGAGGGCATACAGAAAGAAGTAGAGAGAGAGAGAGATGAGAGGCGCAGAGAGGGGGGGACGCTCCTGAAGAAGACAAGCAATTGGATTTCAAATTGAAATCCAATTCATCCTATTGCATTTAATGAATTCATTATATTATTTATATATACATGTTAATTCAGGTGTAATCCCAAGAGGGGGTGAATTGGGTATTTTAAAAATCTTTAAGTTTATTTAACCACTTAATCCCTATTTCAATATTTATCAAATTGATTGCAAGGGCTTGAGATTAATTCAAATAATTATCTCAATAAATTATATTTTACCCAATTAATTATCAAGTGTGTATAATATAAATCAACATACAAACATGCAAGATAGGTAAAGAAATGCGTTGCGGAAATTAAAAGGAGTAAAGGAAGAGAGAAGGTAAACACAATTTTTACGAGGTTCTGCCAACCCAACCTACGTCCTCACCTTGAGCAACCCACTCAAGGATTCCACTAAATCCCTGCTCCTTTAACCGGGACGAAGCTTCCCTTACATCCGCTGCTTACAAGAGACACATCTTCCTCCTCACCCGGTTCACACCCCGAACTGTGATTACAATATAGAATTTCAAATCTACAAAACAATTCAATGTTGCTTCTAACAAAGCTAGTGAGTACAATGGAAAACCTAACACATATCCATATGATAAAACTTGAAGTTCAGTATGTATGTAACGATGTAATAGTTATATGAATTATATGCTTCACAAAATTTCCCTTTGATCAAATCTCCCAAAATAATTATATAAGTAAATGCTTTGGAGAACTTAGGGTTTTAGTTCAACTTACTAGATGCAAGAATACCGAGTGTGATCTTATTATAAAATTGGTCTTGAATATTATGAAGATCTAAGTTCTTGGTATCAAATAATTTGTGAAGTTGAATCTTTGAATAAATAAAAGACTTTGAATATTGCAAAGATTTAAACACTACTTGTCACAACAAAATTTCTCTCAAATATATATTGAGAACCTTTAGTCTTTTCAATCAAGTAGATTTCGCAATAACAAAATATTGAGTATTTGAATGAAAATAAGAACTTGAAGATCTTCAAATATTCAATGTTTAGAAAATCCTTTCATAAATAAATTTTTATGTATCAACACAAGATTTTTCCTTTTTCAATAAGAGTAATAGATGTATGAATATGAGATATGAAAAATCTTCAAGATATCTATATATTGAAAACACAAACCAATCCCTTGTTTACCAAACCTCAATCATGAGAGCTTGCTTTCAAGATGTGTAAATGATATCCCTTCGAAAAGTTGAGATGATTTGCGTAAACTTGATGAATATAGTTGGAGTACAGGCAAACGTATTGCAATATGTTCAAGTTTCTTAATATTATCCAAAAAGTTGGGGTACTAGGGTTTAAAGGTTCATTATATAGGTAATATTGGTGTTAGCTTTGGTGTATTCCCAAGAGGGGGGTGAATTAGAATTTTAAAATTTATTCATAGGTTTAGCTAATCTAACAGTAGTATACTCGCAACCTAGGGTTTGTCTATACAGTTGTAAATGCGCAGATAAATAAAACATGTGGAAATTAAATCATGTGCGACATTCACAATATAACATACACGTGCGATAAATAAATTACGAAAAAATAAAATGCACACACGATATGTTATTGGGGTTCAGCCAATACTGCCTACGTCCCTGCCTCTAGCTCGCAAACCCGAGGATTCCACGAAAGCTCACTTAACGGGTGGAGCGACACCATTTACAAGCAGGTTAATTAGCGGGGCTGACCTCAACCTACACCTTACCAAGATGGTGCACCTAGTTTTTCTAACCGGGCCTAAGCCAATTCGGGACTATTCAACAGGGCTAGTCTCCCTCTTTAGGCCCGTGCCTAGAATACAACAAATTTGTATAAAATTTTACGTACTTACACAAGCTAATATGTACCAATATAATTAACACACTACCAAATGATAAGATATGATAAGCTCAATGTAGTCTTAGTGTCTACTCTCAAAGATTTATGCAAATATTGCAATTAGTACGTGATAGTCTAAGTGATAGGATCTTTGTGTCAAAATAATATTCTTAATCACAATGCACTAGCAAAGATCCCAAGTATACTTCAAATATTTCAACAAAAGTTTTTCTCAATATAAACCACAAGAGATATTCAACCAATGGTTTGTAAAATATTTATTTGATCTTTGTAATAAAATGATAATCTCAATCAAACGGTATAACAACAAATATCTTTTAGCACTTAAGCAAATATCTCAAAATAAATTTCTCAAAGATAAGCATAAGAGATATTTTGCAAATGATGTATGAAATATTTTTAGCAATCAAAATACAATATGAACTTCTTGAGTATTGCAATGACAATGCAAAACTCAAAGACTCAATAAAGTATTCTTAAGGAAGACTTATTAACAAAGTCTCCTAAGGAAACTTGAAGTTTTGCTCTCTAATAAAATAACCTCAATTAATCAATAAAAAGAGAGAGCTTAAGCCTTTGAGATGAACACTTAAGCGCACTTACAAAGAGATTTAAGCAATAAAGTTAAGTAAGAATGAGTGTAGGAGGCTTAAAAATGGAAGTACAATTTTTTGAATTTCAGAGGATTTTTCCTAATTAAGATTGATAGTCCTAAACTAATTTTTGTAAATGAGGGGGTATATATAGAATTTCCCAAAATTATAACCGTTCAGGACATATTAGTCATTTAAGGAAAAGTTTAAGTGAGGTTAGTAAAAATAAAAGCGTTTTTAACCTCGGTAAAATTTGCCAACCCGAGAGCACCGGTTGACTGAACTTAAGGTTCGGTGGAATGAGTGATAGAGTTCGGTCAATCGTGCAAAAAATGAACTGGTCGATTGTACATGTATGGTTTAAGGGCTATTTTCCAAATCTGCACGGTTCGGTCAACCAGGTCATTTTGAGCCATAGGTTTCGGTCGATCGAGTGATCGGAATCTCCCACGTGGGGGTTCGGTCGACCAGGACATTGCTCGTATATTTCTGGTCAGTTGATCGAGGAGTCAAAACATTGACCCGGTGGGAGTTGGGTCGACCAAGCTGTATGAACTTGGCAAGGTTCGGTCGACCGTAATGTGGTCAAACTGTTGACCTCTGACTGGTTCGTTCGACTAAATGTTCTTATACATTCTGGTTCGGTCGATCGAACATGCATTTTTAATGCATTTCGGTTCTAATCCCTTTATACAATAACCCTATTCATATAAGCACATATGTTTATGCATGCATGTGGGTCCTAGGGTCATTCTAGGTCTTTTGAGAGCCGATTGAAAAAATCCGGCATCGGTCGACCGAAGGGTACCCTACAGTCATTTGGTTTCCCTATGATCCTTTAAACTTATCTACCCTATCATGCAGGTAAAGCATTGATTATTACATACCATTTTCCCTAATTACTATTTCAGGCCCAAATTGAATAATAATGAATTACAACACAAAATGATCTTTAGGGTCTTCATGCTCTTCTTCATGTGCCATCAAAGTATCTGTGAACATAGACCTGCACACAAACTTGATAGTCATCAATTACCAGTATTTTTCATTATCAAAACCGGGTGTAACTAGTAAGGTCAACACTTGATCATAGGATAAATCTTGACCATTGGTTCAATTTGATCAAGTGTATAACCCGCATGTTCTCTCGCTAAAGATCAAATTTTTAAACTTTCCGCAGGTTTAGATGACTGAAGATTAGGGTTCAAACGTCTAATGTTCCTTAAAGCTTTGAAAAATTAAACTGAACACAGGTTCAGACGACTGAACTGAAGGTTCAGACGTCTGAAGGTATTCTGCTTGTTATATGTTTCAGCAATTAATTCTTCAGACAACTGAACTAATTCTTCAGTCTTTTAAGGAAATTCTTCAGACGTTTAAAGTAAAACTTCGGTCGTCTGAAGTTGCATCTGGGCAATCCAACTTCAGTTTTTTTATTTTATTTTCAAAAAATATTTTTGCTTTCTTGTTTTGCTTCACCATAAAACATTTTCTAGGGTTTTAAATAGAGTCTCTAAGTCAATGAAGAACCCCTAAAGATTTTCATGAGATGCATGAGTCCTAAGGTCAGTCTAGGGTATATTTTGAGTTTTGAATTAAATCATATGAAATATGTATATACATTCAGTTCTAAATACCCATTCCCATGACGATCTTGAACTTGCCGCTTGCATCTTCATTCTTTTACTCTTTTATTTCATTGAATATAAAATGAGTTACGCCTAACAAGGCTCCCCCTCAAATAATGCACAATCAAATATTCAGCAATATGAAATATGCTCATACACAATTGTGGCATGAGTATAATATTTCCATAAAACTATGATATACTAAAATATTATGATTTTCTCAAGATAAGCATGTTAAAACAATTTTCAGTAAAATCATAAAAATAGTACAAGAGCTATGGTTTTATGAATATTATGTTGAACAATGCAAGAATTTCATGTACAAGTATGTTATGATAAGCCAGTGTAAATGTCATGATTTACAAGTTATGATATGTAAGAATTTCATGAACAAGTATGTTATGATAAGTCGGCGTAAATGCCGTGATTTACAAGTTACGATATGCAAGAATTTCATGAACAAGTATGAAATATTAAACTACTATGTTTTAATATCATGAAAGGTATTATATGTTATCAGAGACCGGATAGTTTGGTTTAGTTTCACGAAACACGGTACCGTAGCTATATGTTTATGATTATGAATATGTTAGTGCTACCACACATCTTATGTAGAGTGTGGTAGATGGTAGTTGATGTGGCTTTATGGGAATGTCGTAGTTCCCCTAGTAGTGTAGTACAGGTGGAACAAGCCCATCGTACATACACATACCTATGTTTGACTTAGCATGGTCAGCCAGCCATTACCAGGTCCCGCCTTCGAGCCGTACAACCCTGTCATGTGGGGGGTAAGACATGACGATAGCTAACTAACTATCTATCCTGGGTAATAATTCAATTATGATATGATTATATAAGATGATTTCTTAGTATAAAAATTTAGTACGATACGCTATGTTATGATAAACCATGATATATTCAAATATGATACAACTATTATACGAGTTACGAATTATGTACTGTTTATATGTATATCACGAAAAATGCTTATGTTGCCGCACACTAATATTAATTTGTTTCCCTTACTAAAAGGTGTCTCACCCTAACATTACAAACATTTCAGAAAATCCAGGTAGGAGGGCGGATAGAGCACCGTAGCAGTAGAAGAGAATTCGACTACCCTATCTGTAGGGTAAGTGGATGAGTTAGGGTTAGAAGGATTTTTGGGTTGAGACTCTAGGAGCACTTTTTTGGTTTTTTTTTTTTTTTGTGGATGACTGTATGTATATGTATATGGCAGATTTAATAGAACTCTGGTATCGTTACTGGTATTTATGGCATGTATATGATTTTATTTTTCCTGCTACTTAAGTACTAGAGTTTTATGATAGATATATCCTTGGTATCCATGGGTCCAGGTTGACCATGACTATGATAGTTTAGTTGAATATTATGTATGTCATTATGTGAAAAAAAAAAAGTAATAAAATAAATATGGTAAAATAGGCTGGTCATTATATCAACGGTTAAGATCCCTCGTGTCAGGAGCATTCATGAGGGCCTGCACACTTCTAATCGCCTGGCGACACGTGGCGCCCTTGTCCCCTGCGCCATTAATGTTTGAAATGGCCACGTATTTGCCATTGGATCTCTGTCTTCCATTGATGCATGAGATGCCACCGCATCATCAATCCTGTTGAATCAGGTGTAATCCCAAAAGGGGGGTGAATTGGATATTAAAAAAAATTTTAAGCCACTTAATTTCCTTTTACACACTTCTTATAAATTTACCAACTACTTCTTATTGCACAATAATGTATGTGTGTGGCAATCCTATCTATGCATGCAATATACTCAATTTAAATACAATGCGAAAAATAAAGAGTAGAGGGGAGAGAAAAAACAAACGCGATTTTACGAGGTTCAGCCGACTAGGCCTACGTCCTCGCCTTGAGCAACCACTCAAGGACTCACTAAAACCCTGCTCCTTAAAGTGGGACGGAGCTTCCCTTACAAACCGCTACTTACAAGAGGTACAGCTCCCTCCTTATCCGCTGCTCACAAGAGGTACAACTTCCTCCTCACACCTGGTTCACAACCCGAACCGTGTTTACAATGAAATCTGAAAATAACACTCAAAACAATGCTTCTAACAAAAGCTTGTGAGTACAATTCAATTTCCTAACACATTAACATATGACATAACTTGAAGCTCGTGAATGTATGAAAACGATAAACTCGTTTTATGTATGATATGCTTGAACACACAAATCCCTATTTAATCAAAACTCCCAAGTGAAAATATATTTGGAATGCTTTGGAGTAAACTAGGGTCCTTGATTCACTTTGTAAAGATGCACAAGTATATTTGAAGCAAACTAGTTAGCAAAAAAAAAACTTTGTCTTGAAGACAAACATAATAAACTCACAAAGTTTCTTTCAAAGTTCAATCTTTCCACCAAACTAGATTTTTCAATAAAAAGACCCTATGAACAAAATATATATATGTTTATATTCTCTTGATTCCAACAATCAATGAACCAAGCTAACAAAACTTTCTCACAAAATGTTTTTTTTTACAAAAATCAACTTTTATATGTGTATGCACACTCAAGATAAAAAAAAAAAAAAACTCTTTCTAAAGATACTCAAGAAAATAGAAGACGTGATGAGAGGTTCTTGAGAAATAAAAACTTGAAAGATCAAGCCTCACTAGACGATTGAGGTACAGTTGAAAGAGATAATGAAACCCCTTTGATTTTCCGAAGAGATTTGCCCAATGAAGATGGAAGGAGTGCAGAAAATCAGCTTTAGGGTTCAAGTCTTGCAATCAGATGTATATTTTTCTTGTTGTGTGTCTTAGCTTTCTTCTAGGGTTTAGACATTTACTATATATAGTAAATGACCCTTAGGATTGATCTCAGTCGTTGGATCAATTAGATGGCTCATGAGTTCACTTAATAAAAATCTGGTTTTTAGCAGCCCCGCGACTTCAGGCGCCTGAGGGTAAAGGTCCAAGCGACCGAAGTTCCTTAAGCCTTGAAAAATCATGTTGGAATACAGGGTCAGGCGACTGAAGTGGTGACTTAAGGCTCCTGAAGTGACTTCAGGCGCCTGAGGTTCCAAGGTTAGGCGACCGAAGAGCCTCGGCCAGGTTCTGTCTTCTCCATTTAATTCTTCAGGCTACTGAACTTAATCTTTAGGCAACCGAAGAAATTCTTCAGGCGACCAAAGTCCCCATTTTCTCAAATTTTCATTTCTAATTAAAAATCTGCTTAGCTCCTTTTCTTGAGTCTTTCATAAAACATATTTTTCATGATTTTGAAAACATTTCAAGGTCCATGAGAGTTTCCTAATGATGTACATGAAATGCATGAATCCTAAAACCATTCTAAGTTATAATGAACCTCAAATTAAATCATACGAAAATGTAAGTACATGAGTTCAAAATACACTTTCCCAAGATATTCTTGAACTTTGCTGCTTGCATATTGATTCTCGTACTCTTTGAGTTTCATGGATCTTACCAAGATTTGTTAACTTTCCGTGCATGCTTAGTGTAAGCTCTGTTCACAAACTCAATGCACAGATCAAATATCAAGTGATTGGTCATTATCAAAACAAGATTGGACTCGTAGAGTCAACAAATCCTTACCACACTCGCTCCCTCCACTCGCGTCGTGCCACGTGGTTTTGACCCGGACCTTAAACAGGTTGACTCGAACCCTAAACCGGTCTCCCACGGATCGGTCAAAGTTTGACCGGTCTTCCCCCTAAACTGGTTTCACCCAGTACTTCTCTTGTTAACCATTTTTTAATTTAATTTTGAATTTGAAATAATTCATAAAACTCACAAAAAATTCATAAAAATTCCAAAAAATCAGGAAAAATACAAAAAAAAATTCAGGAAAATTCTAAAAATGCTCTTGCCTTTATTTTCATTGTTTTTTGCTTAATTACCTTTTCGTTATTTCAAAATTTCTAGGGAAAAATCTAAGGAAGATTGTTATAAAAATTTAGGAAAAACACAAAAATACAAAAAAAAATATTTTTGAATTGGAAAAATCGTTTTTCATCCCCAAGTAAATTCCAAACCTCCCGGGATATTATCTTTCACTTAGAAAAATCTATAAAGGTTTCAAAATCCAGGGAGCATATTTTCCAAACTATTTGCTCGATTTTCCTATCTCGATGATTGCAATGGGAGGCATAGAGCTCTTCAAAGTATGGCATGTGTAACGACCCGAAAATATATGCCATTTTTTTTTTCAATTAAACTTTACTATATACTGAAGCTTAATTTACTTTGATACCTTTAGATTATCTACTATAACATTTCAGGCCCCAAATGAGCACTGAGGAAACCCTGTTCATTTTGCACACCTACTTAGTGGAAAAACATAAAATTGTACATCCATATTTACAGTAGCAGAATTCAACAATTTCCCAAAATATACATACACAAAAACACATCTCCCACTAACATCCACCAAAAACCCTAGAAAACTACCGAAAAACACATCTCCCTGAAAACACTTACCCCACAACTAGGGCAGTGCAACAGTTCCTCTATCAGTGAGCCCAATTTGCTCGTCTAACTGGATCACCTGAAAAATGTTAAATCACTAGGATGAGACAACACTCAGTAAAAGGAAATATGTTATGACTAGTATATGGTGTCTGAGTTCCATAAATACTATACTGATAAATATCTGAAACTATAAAAGTTGGTAGAACAATATACTGCACAACTTGCATCTATTATAGTTTAAAATACAACTGTAACATCTGAGTTTTTTACTTTTTCATACTTCTAGTATCATAATATATCTGCTAATATTTTATAAATTTGTATACATATACATAACTGTGATATTTACCTTGAAAAACTGTACATCATGATTTAACCCCTCATGATAGGGTTGTGCGGCCCATGGGCTGGACTTAACTCTAGTTGGTCTACTAGAATAACTCTACCAATCCTCAGTCCGACCATCTGTAATCCCTCTAAGTCACGGTACTGGTATATACCTCGTCAAACTAATCACCTATGAAAACCAAGGTGTAGTACCAAGAGGGGGGTGAATTGGGTTTTAAAAATTTTCTTTTAAATCTTTCAGGATGTCTTAACTTATTTAGACAGAAGCATGATAGACGACTGTCAAGTTGTTGACAGACGACTGTCAGTGACAATTGAGATGACTGCGTAGGTTTTGTCATTTGTCTGTCACCCTTCTGTTCATTTTTTAAAATCTGGTTGTTTAATGACAGACGACTGCCCCCTGTTGACAAGCGACTGCATAAATTTTTTTTTAAAAGATATTTGAGAATGAAATGCTATATGCTACTTGCTCACATGCATATACGATATGTTATATGCTACATGCTTACATGCCTATATGATATGCTATATGCTACTTGTGTATGACTTGACTTGACTTGACTTATATTGATAATTTATGGCTTACTATGTTGAAAACTTGAGCATAAGACTATTTTTTTATATAAGATTAATTCTTGACCATGCATGCTATTGATGAATCACATGGATAAACTTACTGCTCTTTATATTGATGAGCTATGAAAGATATAATAGTTATATTGGTATCCATGAGCTATGCATGATAATGACTTTGGTATCTATAAAGTACTTTGGTATTCATGAATATTTTAGATATCAAAATTTAAAAGCTCACTTGGTATCACAATCCAAAAGTTAAATTTGTATTTTGAGCATGACAAGTATGATTATATCTACAAGCATGGTATGACATTAATGATATTGGCATGATATTGATATTTGATATATGATATGAATAAATGTTTTGAAACATGGGATGATAAAAGAAAAATTGGTAACAAAACTGAATATATTGAATTTAGGGGGAGTGGTATGATGTATTGCTCATATTATGATTGTTTCCCTATTAATCAATTGGTATCATAAATTAATAAAATTTTCAATTGGTATCATGAATGAAATTTCAAATTGGTATCATAAAATCAACTATTCATATCTTGAGTAATGTCAAAGAAGGAAAAAACTATTAGTAAATATATGATTATTAAAACACACTACACATGCTATATTGAAAAACTATAAATTGAGTGTATACATATGTTTGATATGCATGTTTGATAATATGCTCAGAATTTGATTTTATTTGAACTTAATCATTTTTTTTTTTCTCTTTTTGATCGAATGTCAAAAGGGGGAGAAGGGTTAAGAAAAAATTGAGCACAATATTGCAAAAACTAAGCATGAACATAATATATATTAAAAGAGGAAAAGTACTTGATATTAATTGATAAAATTGAACTTGAATAAAGTGATGAGCATGATTGTAAAAGAGTTTTGAAATTAATATTGATCTTACGAATATTGTTAAGATGATGTTTATTGAAAGGGGGAGTCTTTTTAAGGCTCACTCCAATTTTAGCTTCTTGTTTGTCATCATCAAAAAGGAGGAGATTGTTGACCTTACAAGGCTTAACATCTTGTTTTGATGCTAACAAACAAGTAGAACTTAACATGCTTTGGTTAAGTGGTGTATTTTTAGGACTCAATGATGAATGTAAGGTTGAAGAATTCATGAAAGCTTGTACTTCAAAAAAGGATGATTATATCAAAGCTTGAGGCAAGGATTAAAACTTGAAGATCATGAGAGCATTGATATTAAATAAAAAGCTTCAAGAATGAAAGCCCAAGTAATCAATATGGAAAGCTCAAAGAAAGATGAAGCAAGCATAAAGACCTCAAGGAATTCAAGGATTGAAAATTTGAAAAAGTATAGGAAATTTCATGTAAGTACTTCAAAGAATTTCAATATGGATGCATGAAGCTCTTAGGTTAATTTCTTGGACCTAGATACCTTTGAACATACTTGGAAAATATTTTTACAAGGTCAAAGATTGTTTCAAAATGATTAGAATTATTTTTGGAATGAAAAGCACCAAAAAGAGGATTTCTCAAATGCTGTCAATTTTTCTACATCCGCATTGATGTACATTTTTCTTCATAAAAAAATATTTATTTTAAAATGTGTTAAAATTAAAGTTTTATGCTTTTCTCTTAGCTTTCATTTGACACCAAGAAATTTGAATTTGGAGTTACAAAAAACAATTTATGATCAAATGACTAAAGGGTGCTCGAAGCTGACAGCCTGACAGACGACTGTCAAGAGCTGGACAACCGACTACCAGTGCACTTTGAGGCATCTGTTCCTGTTTGGAAAGCCAACTACCACCTTACTATCCCTTTGGTTGAATTGGATAGATGACTGCCAAAAATGGACAGTCATCTGTCACGCGGTTGTTTTGAATTTTTTCATAACGGTCAAATTTTTAAATGAGGTTGCTTGGGGCTCAAAATTTGTGAAAACTTTGGAAATACTCCAAGTCACTTGGGGATCAAGTTACATAATTTTTAAAGTCTATAAATAAGCCTTAAAGATCATTGAATCAATAAACCAAGAATTTAATTCAGCAAAAATTCAAAATCTCTCTCAATTGCTCTTAAATTCTCAAGGCTCTCTCTTGCTCTCAACTTGCACAAATTTAACTGAGTTTTTGTTGATTTTCCTCCACCGGAATTATGCTACAAATTCTAAATCTTTCAATCATTGAAAGAATTAATCGGTGATATACTTCCTTGAGCTTCAAGTTTAAATTCCATATTGTGATTTACTTCGAAGTATATAGTTCTGAATTGTTGTATAAATAAGCTATTTTACGAGAAAATTCTTTGTACACAAATATTTGATTTGTATCTTATAGATTGATAATTCCAATGATTTTTTGGATCATTGGCTAAGTAAGGGGATATTGCTTAGAAAGGCAGGCTCTAGCCTAGTTAAGGAGTGACCGAACAAGGGGATATCGTTTGGAGAAGGCGGGCTTTAGCCTTAACCAAGGAGTGTTGTAAAGGTATTGTTTCACCCGTCAAAGGAACAAGTTTAGTGAATCCTTTAGTGGTTTGCCAAAGGTGAGGACATAGGCTGAGTATAAGCCGAACCTCGTAAAAATCTTTATCTCACTCTTTCTTTCCTTACTCTTTATTTTCAGTACATATTTAAATTGCGTGTATGGTTTAAATTGAAAATCATATATACTACGAATATTTGGGAATAATTTTGATTTGGGTTACGGAAACTGAAAGGGATTACTTTGGTTAAACCATATCTTGCGGAAACCATATGGGAGTACGTTACTTGGTTAACATCCCAAAGATAAATTAACTGAGAGTTTACTTGAATTCTGAATATTGGGAAGAGTGTGGATATTGTGTTGATTGGATTTCATATTAGACATCATATTAAAGAAGCAAATCCATTACTACAGGGCTTGATTCAAATTTATAACCAGGGCTGACAACAAAAGCTGAAAGTTGAATTTAATATATTGATATATTGTGGTTGAATGGTTTAAAGTTTGAATGTGTTTATATTCCAAAGAGTGTTGAATCTTGCATACTTTCATTAAACTAATAGTGCTACAGCTAACTCAAACTTGGCAAATAAATTGGTTGTTTGGTTTGGAGATTGTGCTTAATTAATTGGTTGTTTAATTGTTTTGTTGATTGGATAAAGGAAACTAAGTTTTTGTGTGATTGACAAATTAAACAAACAAGTCAAGAATTGGTTAAAAGAAATAAAAATAAGTCTAAAGGATTCTTAAAAGGAATTAAAAGAAAATTTTAAAATCCAATTCACCCCCCTCTTGGGACTACACCTTACTTTTCAAGAACTTAAGATGATTGTTTGTTTATATAAGCCCTATGGACATAAATTTGAACCAAGCCCTGCAGTGAATGATAATTTATGCTTGCTGATATAAGGCCCTGTATTAATGGATTTACTTCTTCAATATGATGTGTAATATAAAATCCAACACTCTTTCCAAAAGCCTAGACTTTAAATAAACTTTTAGTTAAAGAGTCTTTGGGGTGTTGACTCCCTTGTGGGTTCCGCAAAGTATTGATCAACTAATGTACTCCCTTTCAGTTTTCGCAAGCCCAAAAACAATTTATACTTCAGTTTACTTAATTTCCAAACTTTGTAGTATAAATGATTAAGAATTTAAATCATCCACACAATTTATATGTGCTGAAAATAAAGAGTAAGGGAAAGACCAAAGGATTACTAAATTCAGTTCGTTTGTTGGGCGGAACAATACCGTTTACACACTCCTTCAGTATGCTAGAGCTCGCCTCTCCAAATAATGTACTCTCGTTTGGTCACTCCTTCAAATAGGCTAAAGCCCGCCTCTCTAAGCAATATCCCCTTGCTTAGCCAATGATCCAAACAATCCTTGGAATCATCAATCTACAAAATACAAGTCAAATAGATGTACAACAATTCAGCACTATAATATACTTCAAAGTAAATAACAATATGGAATTTAACTTGAAGCTCAAGGAAGTATATCACTGATTAATTCTTTCAATGATTGAAAGATTTAGAATTTGTAGCACAAGATTGGTGAGTGAGAATCAGCAAGGCCTCAGCAAACTTTGTAGACAAGATGAGAGTGAAAAAGCCTTTGAGTGTTGAGAGCAATTGAGAGAATTTTTTGAATGCTGATTTGAATTCTTGGTTCTTGGTTCTTGGTTAATTAATTCAATGATGTTTGAGGCTTATTTATAGACTTGAAAAATTATGTAACTTGATTCCCAAGTGACTTGGAGTATTCCCCAAGTTTTCACAAAGTTTGACCCCCAAGCAACCACATTTAAAAAATTTGTTCGTTATGAAAATTCAAAATCTGCCACGTGACAATTGACTGTCCCTTTTTGGTAGTGGGTTGTCTAGTTAAATTAAAGGAATAGCAATGTAGAAGTCACCTAACTGAACACGGACAGGAGTCTTAAAGTGCACAGATAGGTGTCTATATGAACATGGACAGGCGCCTATCAAGCTGTCAGTTTTGAGCACCTTTCACTATTTTGGTTATAACGTTTTCTGTGTAACCCTAAATTTGACAATCTTGGTGTCAAAAGAAAGCTAAGAGAAAATCCTAAAATTTTCATGTTGAACACATATTAAAATAAAGATTCCTTGATAGAGAAAAATGTACATCAATGTTGATGTATAAAAAATGACAGCAATTGGGAAATCCTCTTTTTGGTGTTTTTCATTCAAAAAATGATTCTAACCTTTTTGAAACAATTTTTGACCTTAAAAAAATATTTTCCAAGTATGTTAAAAGGTATTTAGGTCCAAGAAATTAACCTAAGAGTTTCATGCATCCATATTGAAATTCTTTGAATTCCTTGAGGTCTTTATGCTTGCTTCATCTCTCTTTAAGCTTTCATAAAGTTCTTTTTAATCCTCAAGCTCTCATGATATTCAAGCTTTATCTTTGAATCCATTTTTGAATTCATGCTTTAAGATTTATATAATCATCCTTATTTGAAGTACAAGCTTTCATGAATTCTTTAACTTTGCATTCATCATTAAGTCCTGAAAATATATCACTTAAACAAAGCATGTTAAGTTCTACTTGTTTGTTAGCATCAAAATAGGATATTAAAGGATATTAAGCCTTGTAAGGCTAACAACCTCAACCCAGTCTTATGGAGAGCCAGCAATCTCTCCAGGCATGGTTGACGAAATCCTCCGCACACTATCTGAGATGTGTTGTTGCACTCGGATATGTAATAGCAACGGTACCGTGCTCTGCTGATATCTGAACTGATTCATCAGGGTCTAATACTGTATAATACTATTTTATAGACATACATCTTACTGTTTCATCATGATTCTAAAATAACCATAACACCAAAAACTGTTCTGAAAATACTTTAATATCTGAACTGTAATAGCTGTAATAACTAATCTGTAATATCTAAACTGTATAAATTGTAATATCATAGTGTTATTGCTTTAAAATTCTGAGAATCATGGTAATCTGTAAATGCTATAAAATATTTTTCTATATATACGTTGTAATTCATAATTCTATAAAATCTGATAAAACATATTTTTGCATAAATACTGTAAATTATAGTAATTTGAAAACTGTAGGATTTCTATACTAATCTGATACTGTCTCATGCCACACAACTAAATAAATAAATATTCCATATTCTAAAAATTGTATCTTCTAACATACAAATAATTTGCGTACTGGATAATAATCTAGAAAAACATATAATTTACTGATAAACATTCCAAAATTCCTAACATAACATATTTCCCTTACTTATATGACGGGGAGGCTTGTCTCCAATTCAACCCTCACGCCATCGGCGTACCAACCTCAAAATCTTGTAATTACATATATACAAATTCCCCAATAAAACTTTGAATTTCCTAGAAAATCATCATACTCACATTTCCTGAATCTGCCTATTCGTAATTTCCTAAACTATAATTTACCTGAGCTCCTAGAAAAATTACCGTTGAGGTCCTCAACCCATGCCTGTAGGGTCCCAAAAACACCCTAACTCTAAAATCATAATGCCCTAATTTTACTCCACAAAACTCTAGTATATTCTCATACAACACAAAATCTAGGCTCAGATAAACTTGATAATATTGGAAATACCAAAATAATCTACTTACCCTGAAATTGGGATGGTGCCCAAACTTCTCAAATCAACATTCTGCTCTAGCTAAGTTATACAGAATCTCCCTAGGATCACCGTGGTAGCTTTTGATCGTCGAACCGGAGAGAAATGGAGCCGAAAATCTAAAGAGAAGGAGAGAGCACCGAATTCTAGTGAGAGAAAGGGGAAGAAGACGAATTTTTCGCTGAAAAGTGAATTTTTGGTTATATATAGATGGCTAGCCACGTGGCCTCGTCGACAAGCCACGTCGCCTTGTCGACGAATCTCAAGCGCTGAAATCAGCCCTCTCGGTAAGATCTCATCAATAAGACATGTGTCCTCATCAACATGCCCAAGAAGACTGCTCGTTGACGAACGCTCTGCACTCGTCAATGAGACCCTGCTGAGTCCTCCCTTTGAAATTTCCTTTTCTCTCCTTCCTTTAATTATTTAATTGCAATAATTCTTCGGGTCTCTAGATTCTCCCCTCTTTATAAAATTTCGTCCTCAAAATTTGCTATCTGTACTACGCACCATCCTCTAAGGCCAAATTGGCTACTTATTTTATTACTTACCCTCACTTATGGTGAAAGAATGCTATGGTTACAACTAGGGTTCTGAGAGATTACATACATACATACATATATATATATATATATATGTATATAAAATTCCCTCAAAACCAAAAACACTAACTATCCTATAATCTAATATACAATTCATACCTTAACTATTCTACACTGAAATACATAATACTTATTTTCTCTAAACTATCACCCTTGACTACTATTGATTCCCACCAAACAGCTATGGGTACCTCTATCGTATCTCCTCCTCTAGCTCCCACGAAGCCTCCTCTACTGCGTGATTTCTCCACAAAACATTTACTAACGGAATTATCTTAGTGCGCAACACCTGTTCTTTCCTATCTAGGACCTGCATCGGTGTTTCTTCATATGTCAGTGAATCTCTGAGCTCTATTTCTGCATAATTGATCACATGAGAAGGGTTTGGGACATATTTCCTTAACATGGAAACATGAAATACGTCGTGTATTCTGTACAATGCTAGTGGTAAAGCTAGCTTGTAGGTTACTGGAACCAATCTCTCTAATATCTCAAATGGGCCAATAAACCTAGGGCTCAGGTTACCCTTCCCCCCAAATCTCACAGCTCCCTTTAATGGTCCTACTTTCAAAAATACCTGATCTTCAACATCAAACTCCAATTCTCGGTGGTGCATATCAGTGTAACTTTTCTGCCGACTCTGAGCTGCATTGATTCTATTTTTAATTAGTCAGACTTTATTGTACGCCTGCTGCACCAACTCTGGTATCAAAACTTGCCTCTCACCCATTTCATCCAAGTACAAAGGTGAACAAAACCTCTTACCAAACAACGCCTCGTAAGGTGTCATGCCAATGCTGGCTTGATAGCTATTATTATAGGAAAACTCAATCAGCGGCATATACTGTTTCCAACTATCCCCAAAATCCAGTACGCATGCTCGCAGCATATCCTCAAGTATCTGGATCGTTCTCTCTATCTGCCAATCAGTCTAAGGATGATATGTCATGCTGAATGATAATTGAGAGCCCAAAGCCTCCTACAAGCTCTTCCAAAACTGTGATGTAAAACGTGGGTCACGGTCTAAAACAATGGATACTGACACTCCATGGGGTTGAACTCTCTCCTGAATGTAGATCTCTACCAGTCTGTACATAAGGTAGCTAACTTTAATAGGTAGAAAGTGGGCTATTTTTGATAATCGGTCAACCATCACCCAGATAGCATTCTGACCATGTAGTGCTGGCGGTCACCCAGTGATGAAATCCATGGATATGTGAGCCCACTTCCACTCAAGGACATGGAGTGGCTACAACTGTATTGCCGGCCTCTGGTGCTCAGCCTTTATCTGCTGGCACGCCAAACACTGTTGCATGAATTCAGCTATCTCCCTCTTCATTCTGCTCCACTAGAAAGTCTCTCGAAGATCCCGATACATTTTAGTGCTACCAGGACGAATTGTGTATAGGGATCTGTGAGCCTCCTCCAATATAGTCCTCATGATCTCAGCATCTGCAAGAACGCATAGTCTGGGACGGAACCTCAAGGCTCCATCCTCTGAAATATTGAACTCCTCTTCTTGTCCATCCCGCACTTTATCAACTCTACCAACTCTACGTCATTCTTCTGTGCAACTTTAATTTTCTCCTGCAAGGTAGGTTGTACCACCAAGTTGGCAATGAATGCCTAGTGATCACCCTCTATCAGCTCCATGCCTAACCTCTCCAAATCCATCTGGATAGGGCGCTGAATCTCCACTATTAACACCGTTGCTCCTGCTATTTTCTTGCTTAGTGCATCAGCCACCACGTTTGCTTTTCCTAGATGGTAGCTGATAGTACAATCATAATAATTGATGAGCTCCAACTATCTTCTCTGCCGCATATTCAAATCTTTCTGGGTGAAGAAATACTTTAATTTTTTTTTATCAGTGAAGATCTCGCATTTCCCACCATAAAGATAATGCCTCTAGATTTTCGGAGCATACACCACTACAACCAACTCTAGATTGTGCACATGGTAGTTCTTCTCATACTCTTTAAGCTATCTAAATTTAGATTATGCACATGGTAGTTCTTCTCATACTCTTTAATCTGTCTAAATTCGTAAGTGATGACTCTCCCGTATTGCTTCAACATGCACTTGAGTTCCTTCTGGGACGCGTTATTGTATATCACAAAACCATCTTCCCCTGATGGGATAGACAATACTGGTGTAGTGACCAACCACCACTTTAACTCCTAGAAGCTCTGCTCACACTTATCGGTCCAATAAAATTTCACGTTCTTTCTCGTGAGTCGTGTTAGTGTACCTGATAATATGGAGAAGCCATCCACGAAATGCCAATAGTACCCTGCAGACTTAGGAAGCTTCTGACCTCCTAAACATTCACTGGTCTCACCCAACTCACTACTACCTCTATTTTACTTGAATCAACTGATATATCATCCCCGGAGATCACATGCCCAAGGAAAGTAACTTGCCTCAACTAGAATTCACATTTCTTGAATTTAGCATACATTTTCTTTTCCCTAAGCACCTGCAAAACCAGTCTCAAATGACCAGTGTGCTCCTCAAGACTCTTCGAGTAGACCAGCATATCATTAATGAACACCACAACAAACTGCTCTAACTACTGATGGAACACCCGATTCATTAAATCCATAAACACCACTGGTGCGTTTGTCAATCCGAATGGCATTACTAGGAACTCGTAGTGCCCGAACCTAGTTCAGAATGCTGTCTTTGATACGTCCTCTACCTTGACTTTAACCTTGTGATAGCCTGACCAAAGGTCAATTTTAGAGTAGACCTGGGTCCCCTAGAGTTGGTCAAATAAATCATTAATTTTGGGAAGAGGATATTTATTCTTAACTGTCAATTTATTTATTCCCTATAATCTATGCACATCCTCATGGTACCATCTTTTTTTTCACAAACAGAACTGGGGCTCCCCAAGGTGACACACTGGGCTTGATAAACTCTTTATCCAGAAACTCCTGCAACTAATCTTTCAATTCCTTCAGTTCGGCTGGAGCCATTTTGTACAACACTTTAGATATTAGTGACAATCTTGGTAACAGATACACGGTGAATTCAATCTCTTAATCTGGTGGTAAACCAGATAATTCCTTTGGAAAAATATTTGGAAATTCTCTGACCACTAGAATATCAGCCTATTTCAATTCTTCCTTCAACAGCTCTTTTATGTAAGCTATATATCCCTAACATCCACCCTGAATCAGTCTCCTCGCCTGAATAGTTGACACGCACACATAAACCCAAAAATCTGTATTCTTGCTCACCTGAGGGTTTGAAAATCACCACTTTCTGATAACAATCTATGCTGGTGTGATTGGTTGCTAGCCAATCCATACCTAATATTACATCAAACCCCTACATATCTAATATCACGAGATCAGCTTGTAGTACTTTCCCCTGAATGCCCACTGGAAAGTTCCTAAGTACCTTCCTATACCTCACAATAGATCTCGTCAGCGTGGCTATAAACAACTCAACATCTAAAAAATGTGCCTCTACCCCAGTTACTTTAATATACCCCGCCGAAACAAAGGAATGGGTGGCACCTTTGTCAAATAAAACAACAATTTTATATGGTAAAATAGTAAGGATACTTGTCACGGCGTCTCCAGCAGTCTCAGCATCCTCCAATGTCAATGCATAAATCCTCACCGGTGCTGTGTTGCTTTGTTGGCCTCCATGGGGCGCCTGATAACCACCTGAAGTGGTCTATGAGCTGGTGCGTGGATCGGTGGTCCCCGACATGATCATGCCATATGTCCAAATCTCCCGCATCGATAGCAAATATTCTCTCCCAATCGACATTCACCTAGGTGCCTCTGGCCACATTTAGGACATATAAGAATAATCTTCCCACCTTGAACATCACAGTTCCCCATCATCTGTCTCTAGCCTCCTTCATATTGATCTCCTCTCCATGGTCCCGGCCAGGACTTGCTAGGAAACCCAGTGGTATGGGCCCCTTCCTCTGGCTTGGTACACCTACATCTATCTACTCACTCTCTTCTATTACTGCAGCTCTGTCAACCAGTTCAAAGAAATCCTACATCTTTAGTACTACCACCTGCTTGTATATATCTCGTCTCAAACCCAGCTCAAACATTCTGGCTTTCTTAACTTAATCTGGTACTATATATGGAGTGAATCGTGACAACTCGAAAAATTTCGCCACATACTGCTGAATTATCAACAATCCTTTGGTCAAAGTCAAAAACTCCTATATTTTAGCCTCTTTGACCGTCGCAGGATAGTATCTATCAAAGAATATGTCTCTAAATCAGGCGCAGGTCATTGACACTAGGATGGGTCTTGTTCCTCTAGCAATTTCTTGGTCGTCCACCATCTGTCGGTCTCTCCTGCTAACTTATACGTGGCGAAAAGGACCCTTTGCTCGTCAGTACAGTGGAGCACAGTAAGTATCTTTTCTATCTCCTGCATTAAGTTCTCTGTAACTGTAGGATCAGCTGTTCCCGAAAATGCTAGAGCGTTCATCTTTGTCAATTTTTTTATCGTGCACCCTAGCGTTGTAGAAGGACCTCCTTGCTCCCTGGAACTCCATGCAATTTCAGCCATGACTTGCTGAGCTACGCTGCATAATACAACATCTGAGTCCCTGCCTCCCATGCCAGACAACCCTGCTCCATCATCGCCGCTATCGTGGGCGCTAGTACCTCCTGGGTTCATCTTGCAATAATGCAAAATTATTCTGAAAATCCGAACCTTACAATGCTACTCTAACTAAAATACCCCATACCTCCTATCACTAATTTAGGGTCTAGTCCTACCATGTGGAAAAAGAAATCGACAATATTTTACTATGATTTTCCTGAAATCGTCACCCTAGGAAAATCACAGAAACCACCCCGAAATTTCTGCTTCCAAACTGCGGAACAAAACCCTAAATTCTCATCCTAATTTCCTAACATTATCTCACTGATATTCTATTCTATCCCAATTCCTATCCTTCCTAAAAATTCATTCATATATTCTCGTATTGTTTCCTATTGCACTCTAGAGTCTACAGAACCTAGCAAACCTAAGCTCTGATACAAAAATTTTACGACCCGAAAATCTATACTATTTTTTTTCAATTAAAATTTACTATATACTAAAACTTAGTTTACTCTGATACCCTTGGATTATTTACTATAACATCTCAGGCCCCAAATGAGAACTGAGGAAATCCTGTTCATTTTGCACACCTACGTAATAGAAAAACATAAAACTATACATTTATATTTACAATACCAGAATTAAATATTTCCCCAAAATATACATACACAAAAAACACATCACCCAGTAACATCCACCAAAAGCCCTGGAAAACTACCGAAAAACACATCTCCCTGAAAACACTCCACAACTAGGGCAGTGCAACAATCTCTCTATCGACGAGCCTGATCTGCTCGTTTAACTGGATCACATGAAAAATGTTAAATCACTAGAATGAGACAATACTCAGTAAGAGGAAATATGCTATTGCTAGTGCGTAGTGACTAAGTTCCATAAATACTATACTGATAAATATCTGAAACTATAGAAGCTGGTAGAACAATATACTGTACAACTTGCATCTATTATAGTTTAAAATACAACTGTAACATCTGAGTTTTCTACTTTTTCATACTTCTAGTATCATAATATATCTGGTGATATTTTGTAAATCTGTATACATATACACAACTGTGATATTTACCCTGAAAAACTATAAGTTATGATTTAACCCCTCATGATAGGGTTATGCGGCCCGTAGGCGAGACTTAACTCTGGTTGGCCTACTAGGATAAGTTAACTGTAACTTTACCAATCCTCAACCCAGCCATCTGCAATCCCTCCAAGGCACGATACTGGTATCTACCTCGTCAAACCGGCCACCTCAACCCAGTCTTCTGGGGAGCTAGCAATCTCTCCAAGCACGGTTGACAGAATCCTCCATACACTATCTAAGATGTGTGGTTGCACTCTAATCTATAATAGCAATGGTACCATGCTCTGTTAATATCTGAATTGATTCATCAGAGTTTGATACTGTATAATACTTATATATCTTACTGTTTCATCATGATTCCAAAATAACCATAACACGGAAAACTATTCTGAAAATACTTTAATATCTGAACTATAATAGCTGTAATAACTTATCTGTAATATCTAAATTGTATAAACTGTAATATCATAGTGTTATGGCTTTAAAATTCTAAGAATCATGGTAATCTGTAAATGCTATAAAATATATGTTTGTGTATACACTATAATTCATAATTCTGTAAAATTTGATACAACGTATTTTTGCATAAATACTGTAAATCATAGTAATATGAAAATTGTAGGATTTCTGTACTAATATGATAATGTCTCATGCCACACAACTAAATAAATAAATATTTCATATTCTGAAAATTGTATCTTCTAATATACAAAAAATTTGTAACGACTTGCTTAACTAATCATATAATAGAACATAATAAATAAAATAGTCAACTTGGACCCGTGGGTAGCGGGGACACCTATCATACACAGCGGAACCTAGGCAGCAGTAAATGTAAATCACATTCATCAACCATAAATTACATAATACCATAATCTACTATATTTCCAAAGATACTGTATTTATATACAATCTCCAAAACATCAAAATAAACCTAGGATCTTACAACAAAAATCTTCTGATCTTAGATCAAAACTTACCCTTCTAGCAGGGAAGCTCAACTCACTCAGCAGCGGCCTTGACCCGCCAATCTGTCCGGGTTTCCGGAAATAATTTAAACTTAGGGTGAGACACCTCTCAATAAGGGTAGATAAATTAAAATCAACTGTGTGGCAACATAAATATTTAATGTTGTAATACATATACCGTACATTTCACATACCATAAAACATAAATCGTAATATGGTTAGATAAACATATAATTCCATACTTCCAAGTAATCATACTAATCATGTATTATCTGATGTAATCTATAATACTGAAAACTACCCAGGATGTATAGCTAGTTGATGTCATGTATTAACCCTCATGACGGGTTGTGCAGTCCGAAGGCGGAACCCGACAATGGCTGGCCAACCATTGTCGAGTCAAAAATGTCTAAAAGTACGATGGGCCAGCCACACCCTGGTCCGGACTGTCAAGTGGACGTCTACAACTCTACACTAAAAGCCACATCGACTATCCATCTCTCACCCACTCGTGGGGTGGTTAGCACCAATCTGAACATAGATATCTGATCTATAAGTTACGGTACCGTGCTCTTGAAACTAAACTAAAGTATAATCTGGGTTCTGATAACATATAGTACATAAACATACACTATTTATCGTAAATCAAATAATAACATTTTATAAATCCTACATAAACATAATAATTACAGCCTCACACCGAAAAGATGAATAAATGCGGCATTGCGCCGAATAACATAAATATTTGCGGCCTTGCGCCGACCATCAATTACGGCCTTACGTCAAACATATCATTTATTCTGAAATCATAATTTACTGTGTTTATCATGTTATTCTTGAAAATATTCTTAAACGTACTTTATTTTGTAAATCTAACTTAATATGGTATAATATATATATATATATATAACAATATTCATGCCACACGAATTGAATGAAACCATATATTCCGTTCATTTCCTGTACAATTGTAGTATTTTCCCAAACTTACATTTTCTCAATTATACTCATATATAATCACATGCTTTCTGAAAATTATTCTACTATTAAATAATAGTAATTTCAATGAAAAATAATTGTTTTAATTTATCCCCTTACCTAGCAACTTAAAAGCCCCTCTATAATAATGGTCTTACACCCGTAGGAAACTCTGAGCAGTGCCCTGAAAATGATAACTTCCAGAACTAAACTTCAGTATTTATTCAAGTACATCATTTTCTTCAACTGTGGAAAGACCAAATTCTGAATAAAAAGTCTTACCTCGATTTAGGGATGAATTCCAACGTAGTTCCACCGATGATCTGCTCTGGAAAATATGCAGAGAACTTCTCCAGGAGCATCGGGGTGGCTTCAGATCGTCGAATCGGTGAAAATCCGGCCCGAAAACGAAGAGAGATAGAGGAGATACCGTAGGAAAGAGAGAGGGAGTGATTTTTTGTTTTTGTTCCACGTAAACCGAGTTTTTGCACTATTTATAGGGCCAGATTCATCGACGAGACACGTCACCTCGTCGACGAGTCCTTGAAGCGTTTCGTCGACGAACCTTCAACCCTCGTCGACAAAATTCAGAATTGCCAAAACCCTCCTTGGTATTTTCTCATCAACGAAATGCTTCCTCGTCGACAAGGTCCTCATGTACCCTCGTAGACAAATCCCCTGTGTTCGTCGACGAGGTCCTAGAAAAATTCTTGGGTTATTACATTCTCCCCTCCTTAAAAAAATTTCATCCTCGAAATTTACTATTCATACAACTCATCATCCCTTAAAGGCAAAAAGGTCTACTTATTTTATTACTTACCCTCACTTATGGCGGAGGAATATCGGGGTTACATTTCAAGTCCTGGGAGATTACATATACCAAAAGAAAATTTCCCCAAAACTAAAATATCACTTACTAACTAAAGCATTACATGTACCTGCAAAAGAAACATTACATATTTATTCACATTTCTTAATCACATATGGACTTCTTGGAATAATTGCGGGTATTTCTGTCTGATCTGTTCCTCGAGCTCCCAAGAAGCCTCTTCTACTGTGTGATTCCTCCATAGAACCTTTACTAAAGGAATCTTCTTATTACGTAGTTCATGTTCTTTTTTTGTCCAGAATCTGCATTGGTACCTCCTCATAGACTAGCGAATCACTGAACTCGAACTCATCATAACTGATAATATGAGAAGGATCTGTAACGTATTTCCTCAACATAGATACGTGGAATACGTCATGCATCCTGGATAGTGCAGGTGGCAAAGCTAGCCTATAGGTCACCGGCCCCACTTTCTCTAAAATCTCAAACGGACCGATAATCCTAGGGCTAAGTTTACCCTTTCTACCAAACCTCATAACCCCTTTTAATGGAGCTATCTTCAAAAATACATGATCACCCACATCGAACTCCAAATTCCTGCAGCGATTGTCAGCATAACTCTTTTTTCAGCTCTGAGCTGCACTGATTCTATCCCTGATAGGATGAACTTTATCGTACGCCTGCTGTACCAGCTCTGGCCCCACAACTCACCGTTCACCCATCTCGTCCCAATACAAAGGATACCGAAATCTCTTACCGTACAATGCCTCAAATGGTGTCATACCAATGCTGGCCTGAAAACTGTTATTATACGCAAATTCCACCAGCGGCATGAACTGAGTCCAACTACCCCAAAAATCTAATACACACGTTCAGAGCATATCTTCTAGTATCTGTATCGTCCTCTCAGTCTACTCATATGACTGAGGATGGAATGTCATGCTAAACAATAGCTGAAACCCTAGAGCTTCCTGCAAACTTTTCCAAAACTGTGAAGTGAAACGCAGGTCTCGATCTAACACAATAGATATGGGCACTCCATGAGAACAAACTATCTCCTGAATGTAAATCTCCGCTAAACGGTTGAGGGAATAGCTGATCTTGATAGGGAGGAAATAGGCAGTCTTAGTCAATCGGTCTACTATCACCCAAATCGCATTCTGGCCATGCGATGTCGACGGCAGCCCTAAGACAAAATCCATATATATATGATCCCACTTCCACTCTCGAATAAATAACAGTTGCAAGATCGCTGGTCGTGGAAAAGAGGTTTTCGTCGTAGGCGGATCATGAGGTGGCAACAAGCTTGAGCGTGTAGACTATGTAAGTGACGGAGACAAAAAGGATAAGCCAGACAAGGAGCTTGAGGAGGGTTCGACCTTGCGCTCCAGTAATGGTGATGGTAGCAGAGGCCAAAAAATGAGAAAGAGCACCAGTGGAATGGGGTTAGAGAGTTTGTTGGCGGTGATGGTGAGGTTTACAAGGTGGTGGAAATGGCCGACGTCAGAGGGCAAGGTGCCGGAGAAGTCGAGGTAGAAGAGATCGAGGGCGATGGTGCGGCGGTGGGTGTCACATGGTGATGCATGTCCACGTGCAGTTGCTACCGGATGGTTAGGATCTCGAAAGAGTTGAGTGTAGGAGGAGAGCTTTCAGAGAAGAAGAAGAAAAAGAATGTCGTGGCTAAATACAGAAAAAGAGAGGAGTGGGGGTAGAGAGTGGGAGATCGGAGATGAGGGCAAGTAACTGTAGGCGTTGGTATGTAAAATGGAAGGTGGGGATTCGGTACAGTTGCAACTGCGAGGTTGTTGTAGGTCAAGGTGATGGTGATGGATTCGGGGAGTTGGCATCTAGGCGATGGAGTTGCTGCACGTGGCAGAGGCGGTGGACGAGGGGCTGAGCTCGGATGAGAGTGAGGGAGGAGATGTATGCGAGTGAATTTTTCTCCCAGTGGCCATGAAGATGATGTGGTGCTCAGCGGTGCTGGTGGTGATGAAGTTGGTCATGATCGTGGAGCAACAAGGGTGGTGACAAGTTTCCCGGTGGACGGAGATGGACGATGGAGAGTACGGGAGAGCAGCGCTCTATGTGTGTGTTCAGTGCCTCTACAGCCCTTACCATTTCAAAAAAATTTGCAACCTAAAATAGTAACTAGGCCATGAACTCCAATAACAAATCCTTCATGAATCAAAACAAGCATATACCAGTACGGGATAATAAACAAATAACCCAAACTAATTTTTTTGTCTTACCTGCGTATGTCTAGATCAGTGACTGTGGAGATGACGATCCATGAGCCTGGAAGAGCTACCCTCGAGCCCGCACCGTCCGCCACCCGCCTCGCACCTCTCGCATGGCAACGCCACCCAGGCAAGCTACCGATCATTGGCCAAATTCGACGACAAGAGCTGCTTATAAAATGGTCAATGAAATGGCACTAGGATGGAAATGACTAGATCTTACTTCCCCTCTGATGAGGACAACAGCTAAACAACTCAGGTTGATGAAGTGGCGAAAATCGTGAAGGATGAACTGCCGAGGCAAGCAGTCAGAGAATGGGTACAAGTGGAGGCCAAGGAGTTGGGGAGCAGCTGAAGACGATGGCGGTGAGCTGGAGCAAGACTAGTTCGGAGTTGTAGAGGCTCCACGAACATGAGCTGGTCGTGCATGAACTTTGGGTTGTCGAAACTACTAGGTTCAACCTTGCTAGGAGGAGGAGGAGCTCGATTGGGGCTGTTTGTGTTCGGTTGGTAGCTATGGGCGTTGGGCATATAAAAATTGAGTAGATGATGGGTGCTTGTATGTAGGTTAGACCTAAGATCGAATGTGTTATCAAAGTTGATGGTTTGTAACTCTATGAACATTATAAAATCAAAGTGTAAAACTAATCTCTTATGATGTTTACAATTGGAGCACCAAGTGTGTGACTAAATCCTCTCTTATTGTTGAATAATGATTTGTGGTTGGTTGCATGACAAGTAATGGTCAACTTCAATTCAATGGAGGAGTGTTGAAAATTCAACTTGTGATTTTGTTTCACATTCAAAAAATTGAGTATATTTATGATATGTGCTTATATACATAGTTGGACCCAAAATCTAAAGACTTAAACTTTTTCATTAAAATAGTGGCCACCCATGTATTTCCAACTTGTGTACATATACTCTCTCGACGCTGATAATATATTATTTTTGGTACAGTAAAAAAAATTTCTAAGCAAACGACATACTAAATTGATCAATGAATTAATAATAAAAAATGTAACCGACTTAATCAAATCAGTTATATTAGAACAATATTATATCATAGGTAAAATCAAACATGGTTTTTTTTTTTTTTTTTTTTTTAAAAAAGTCTGAATTGAGGTTTAAATGAACAAGTCTTTTTTGTACAATATTGTTCTTGTTAAATTTTCTTTAAAAAAAACCTGGGGGTGTAATGAGAACTTTTTTTTGAAAAAAAAAAAAACACTAAAATTTTCATGTAAGTCAACTAATTTGACATATGCCCAAGGCCCTTTGGAGACCCAACTAATCCACTAGTCGGACCCCTTCTTTTTTTCTTTTTAAAAATATAGAATACAAATATACAATATAGGTGCAAAGAAGTGGAGTCTTGTGCATGTATCAATATTAATTGCAATTAATGTATTTAACATGACTTATTTATAATCTAGATACATGAATTCCTATAAATATATTATCAAATTAAAAAAATCCAATTACTTAAAATACAGTGAGCATCAAGTTTTCTTTAATTTTTAATATTATTTTTATTTTTCTCTGAGTAATTGAGTACAAGATTCAAACTTGTAACTATTAATAAACATTGTTCACAACTTTGTCAATGAATTACTCATGTGAGATTATTATTATTATTATTATTATTATTATTATTAATAAGATAGAAGGTACTCAACACATTTAAGATACAATGAAAAGACATGAATCTCCCTAAGTTTCAAAATTAAATGACAAAAAAAATACATATTTTTCTTTAATTTTTAAATATTTTACAAACTTTTCTTAGGATTTGACAAAAATGTATGGACTTATCTTGATATTTGGTAAAAAGACAAATCTATGGAGGGATATAAGCTAGTGTTCCAATAAAAATCAAATGTGCAAGGAAAAATCAATGGAATTCTTGAAACTTTACAAAAAGGCTACATCTTTTTATCAAATCTAATTAGAGTTTTGTTAAATTTTTAAAATCTCGGAGAATTATATGTTTGTGTTTTTATTTTTTCTTTTCATTTTCTAAACTTAAAGAAAAGTGGTTTTTTTTTTTTTACGATAAACTGGGGACTCTAGTCACTATTGTGCTACATTGGACACTATGGCGCGGTACCAAATTCGGGAGGGTGAAATTCACCCGCCCATTGACGCACCTCTGGTAATTCACCGGTATAATGCTTCAAGGGTAAATTAAACCTATCGACACCCTAATTTTAACCAAGGCCCCCGAGAAGACCTGGTATTAACAAAGCTTGACTTTGAATTTTACGTCCCCCTGGATTTTTAAAATTAGGATTCGAAGTCCCTATAAGGTCCAAATTGGAGTTGATAGTTGATCCCTATCAAGTTAGGTTCTCTTAACTATTATTTAATCTTCAGAGTCATCTTTCTGTTGTAAGTCCTTTTCGATTCTTGTTAGGCCTTTCCACTAATGCTATCATATGCCTTTCCAATATGCCCTTCAGAGTCATCTGAAATGTAAAATATGATTAGGGTGAGACGACGCTCTGTAAGTAAATGAGATTATTATTAGTATGTGGCCAAAATGAGTTTTTAAAAATTTCATAAAATAATATTTAATACTATAACTTCAAAACTGTTTCTAAAATAAATGTAAATTTAAAAATTTTTGCATAAAACTTTTACCATCAACTATAACAGTAAAATTTAATAATCATATACTATAACCGTTAAATTAAACTTTTAACTTAAAATTTTAAAAATATTTCACTATTTACATTGACATATTTTTCCTTATATGTTTCCTTTAAATTGTCATTTAGGCACAAGAATGACCATTTTCATATAAACTTATATTTTTCCTTCAAATCATTAATAATTATATACACGTAATTAAATATGTATAAACATATATTATAAAAACTACTCTTAGCCCTGTTTGCCGTAAGTCATGTTTACCTCCACGACTGCGTTATGCGGTCCGAAGACTGGACTTAACTGGCAGACCGACCAAACTAAATCAATGTACGTAAACACTAAGTGAGATTTTCCTTATTAAGTCCTGGTCTGAAACCAGATGTGCACTCAGGAGAAATCCACTAACATAAATAACCACTCTGTAAACAGTGTGGGTGCACTCTGATCCGTTTAAATTTTAAGTTGTGGTATTGAACATCTGTAACTTTGAACTTGCTTTGCCATAAGAGGTTTTAAAACCATCTTATTATAATTTATGTAATTTAAAATATTCTCGTGAAAATCTCATCTTTACTCATATTTTCATGAAAAAATGTAACGTGAAAATAAACTCATGCCACACAATTTTTGTGTTAAAAAAATATATATATAACTTTTTTTTTAATAGAAAGAAATGCTGAAAATTTACCCGAGGGGATTAGAACATTTTTTAACTCAAAAATAAATGCAAGTATATTAAAGATAAAACTAGTATAATTAAATATGCGTAAAAAAATAAACTCATGAAAATTTTATGGAACTAACTAACATAATTTAAATGTACTTACAAAATAAATTTAGGTATGAATTTTAAATAAAAAAAAACTAACATAATCAAATTTACTTACCTCTTCTTTTATCTTGTGCTATAAACACAGTAACTATCTCTGAAAAATGAGATCGAAAAAAGTGGGTGAGTAAGAACTTACTTAAAAATTATCTCTCCACCACTAATTCTTTCACTCACTAATCTTTCTCTTCCTTTGAAAATTTTTGTGAAAAATGAAGGTTGAGAGCTTCCTATTTATAGGAAAATTTTGGGGAAGAAGTGAAATTTGTAAAAGTGTGGGAAGAGAGGTGAAATTATAATTTTTTTAAAATTAAAGAATGGGCAAGGTATGAGTTGAGTATGGGATGGGGATGGAGGTCATGTGGGAGTGCTTGCCACCACTTCCATTTAATTAATTTTTAATTAATTACTTACTTAAGTATTTATTTATTTATTTATTTATTTATTTATTTTTTATTATATTTTTAAATCATTATTATTATTATTATTATTATTATTATCATTATTATTATTTTTAAGCCATGTTTTAAAAAAAATTTAAGAATTAAATTTGAATTTCGAAAACTCATGTGGGCCCCACACAACTTCGAGACTCAAGTGGGTCCTACGTAACTTCAAGACTCAAGTGGGTCCTATGTAACTTCATAGTTTTCATACGGTTTTATGAGCCCTACACAATTTCGAGACTCATGTGGACCCCCACACGGCTTTAGGACTTATGTGGGCCCCACACGGTCTTGTGGGCCCCGCATAGAAAACCTATATTATTATTATTATTTTATTATATATTTCTACAAATTATGTTAGTTAAAACATTATTTTATGTACTTATTTACGTATACAAACAATGTCTATCCTGTTTTATCCTATGAAATTTCATTTTGACCAGACCGACCTCCAAGAAGCGATTGAGCCACAATGGTCTCTGAGCACTCACTTAGACAAGGTCTTTCTTAGGCATCAAACATGGAATCAATGATCATAACAGAGAAACACTTTAATTTTGATACTAACTAAATAACCATTATTATTATTCTACTTTTTTTTTTTGGTTATTACATTCTCCCCTCCTTATAAAAATTTCGTCTTCGAAATTTGCTAATTTAAAATGAGTACTGTATAATTGGTTGCGTTATTTGAAAGAGTAAATTGATTAATGATTTGACTAAGCCTTAGAATAGATTGAGGGTCAATTTGGTGAAGTATTTTATTTTGAGAATTGAAGTGTGAATCGTCGATCTAATAGGGGTTGAAATGGAAAAGAAATTTAAAAATGTGGAAAAGGATAATTATATATATATATATATATATATATATATATTATACATGTCCTATAAATTAAAAATATATGTATAAATATGAAACGAAATCTGGCCTTTAAAGCCTTAGATCAACATCAACGTCTATCGAAGTGCTAGCGGTGTCACTGCTAACTGCCTGGGTTCTTTCTTGGCAGAGTTGACCTCTTATAATGTCGTCGGCTTGGGTCGTAAAAAGGGAGAGAACGCTCGTTTGTTCGGCGAGAGAGGAAGAGCTGCCCTCTTCCCTTTGTGGCATTTGGTGGGGATGATCATAACGAGTCATTGGTGACCCGTATATGAGTCTCAATGCGTATTGGATCTCTTTGCAATGGTGGAGTAGGCCAGCATTATCGGAAACCCTTATTGTGGTGACTACGATATTGCCATTGTAAGGGGTATGACTCATTAGTGTGATATTAGTTGTAAGTTTCATAGACGGAATATTGTCGATAGGGATAAGGGTACAAGTGGTTGGAAGAATGGCAGGGGGACTGCTCGGGGCGGTAGTAGCGGAGGTGGTAAGATGGAGAATTGATGGGGCAGTAGTTGAGATAGTGGCTTCTCCAACTGATCCCCACCTACACCTACGATTCTCAAACCAAAAGCGTATATTTCTCGACTCGATTGGACCATACCGTCGGAGTTGTGCTGCAAGCAAGATAGTCCACTCCACAGAAGGGAGTTCCCCTTGACTATTGTGGAAGGCCTCTTCTAAAATCTCCAGTTGTACCTTAGTGGGTTTCCATCTTTGGATCGACGATCTAGTGCTGCTCTCAGCAACTTGGGGAGTTGGGTGATTTGACAACATTTTCGAGTAATGAGACAACTAAAAGACAAGTTGGGAAGAGGTAATCACTGCAAACCGAAATATGATTATTCAAGATGATAGAAAACTGTGATGTTTAGAGTTCGAGAAGGGCAGACCCTTTTTATAAGGGAATGGCTGCGTGTTGTGGAAATCAATAAAGAGCGACATGTGCTGTGAGAATCGAGGGAGAGCAACGAGTGTCACGAATATCGAGCAACGCATTTTGCACAAATAGAGGGAGAACGACATGTGTCGCGAGAATTGAGAGAGAGCAACGCGTGTCATGGATACTGAGCATGCGTTTTGCACAAATCGAGGGAGAGCGACATGTGCCGCGAGAATCGAGAGAGAGTGACGAGTGTCATGGATATCGAGCACGCGTTTTGCACAAATCGAGGGAAAATTATGTGTGTCGCGAAAATCGAGAGAGAGCGACACGTGTCATGGATATCGAGCGACGCGTTTTGCAAAAATCGAGGGAGAACGATGTGTGTCACAAAAATAGAGAGAGAGTGACGCGTACCTCAAGTGACGCATTTTTTCAAAATCGAGGGAGAGTGATATGTGTCGCGGAAATCGAGCAAGCGACACGTATTGCAAAATTTGCAGACTCAAGGTTCTTTTTATGTCTCTACATCTTTATTAATACTTTAACTATAATTAATTTCATCCTTAGGTCACCACTTGGGTGGGTGGCCTAATGGTAAGGAACCGGTCGTGCATCCATGTGAGTCCCCACTATGCTCAAGTGGTCTCATGCCCTAGCCTTACTTTGGGGGTAAGTGAGCTATAGCCGATGATTTCCACCCATGAGATTCTTTTTTTTTTTTTTTTTAACTGCAAGAGTACCCCTTCTATATATATATATATTCCATTATTATTATTATTATTATTATTATTATTATTATTATTATTATTATTATTATTATATCAAATATATGTTGGGCATGTTTGGCCAATTGATGATTTGACATTGGTTAGTTATTTGAAGGAAATTAGTTAATTTTTATATTACTTTCATTAATGAAATTTTTACTATATAATTTTTTTTAATATAGAAAATTTTAAGTTATATTAACTTTTGTAAATTTATACAAAATTAAAGATTTTGTCAAAATTTGTACTCCTAAATCATACTTGGATACTTGATGGAAATTGAATATGCAATGAAAAAAAAAAATACATATACATATTTAACTTGCACATGCTAAAGGATTATATATATATTTTTTGAATTTAAATATAATAAGTAATATTTAAATATATTTAATTCCTTATAAACTAATACAAATTTAAAATTAAAGATTTTGTCAAAATATATATTCCTAAATTAAGCTTGAATATTTTGTTAATAACTAAATATGTAATGTAAAAATACATATTCATATCCAACTTATACATGCAAAGAAATTTTAAGTAAATTCAGATTTCACAATTGACCGTTTGTTCATATCTATTTGTATGTGTAACACTTCTAAACTCAGTAGGGTCTAATGTATTATTTCTTATATATTTAGTGAAAATAATAGTAGTGAAAATAAATAAATCTCATATATTATTATATTATTATATTTATATATACAAAAATTTTAAATTATTGATGCATCTGACAATTAATTATGAATCCTCGATATGGGTACGTGTTTTTACAAACATAAATAACATATTTAAATTAATTAATGTGTCTTCAATAATACTACCATTTTTTTTAGAAAATTTATGATTATTACCTGTCCTTGGGAGCCTTCACGTTAATCTCATTTCCTCCAATGCTACTATCTTTAGAATCCATTCTTAAATAATGATCAAATGTTATTTTAAAATCATAAATCTATTATTAACGTATAATAATGTAACAAACTAAAATAAATATTCTAAACTATCCAATCCTACCCAAATCATGTTTTATGCTTAAGTTCTAATAAAATCTATATATTAGAGTATGCAAAACCTATATCCTATGTTCTGGTAAAATTATTTCTTAAAGTCTACAGAACTTATAACCTGTGCTCTAATACCAAATGTAATACCCCAACCCGGAAGGGTCTGAGATATTTATTTTTTACCATTGATTTACAATAGAAGTAAATAAACTCAATTATTATTAAAGCAGAGTGCTAATTAACCGTATTACAATAATTTATTTTCAAAAAAAAAATTACACAATAGATAATCATCTGACATCATACTAATATTTCTAATAAATTCTTTTTTTTTTCTATCCCCCCCCCTGGCCCCGCGCATGCTTGCTATGCTTGATTTCTAATATACCCTTCAGAGTCATCTGAAATGTAAAATATGACTAGGGTGAGATGACGGTCAGTAAGTAAATAAGATTATTATTAGTGTGTGGCCAAAATAAGCTTTTAAAAATTTCATAAAATAATATTTAATACTATAACTTCAAAACTGCTTCTAAAATAATGTAAATCTAAAAATTTCTGCATAACACTTTTACCATCAACTATAATAATAAAATTTAATAACCATATACTATGACCGTTAAATTAAACTTTTAACTTTAAAACTATAAAAATATTTAACTATATACATAGATATATTTTCCTTATACGTTTCCTTTAAATCATCATTTAGGCACAAGAATGACCATTTTCATATAAACTTATATTTTTCCTTCAAATTATTAATAAATATGTACACGTAATTAAATATTTATAAACATATATTGTAAAAATCACCCTTAGGCTTGTTTGCCGTAAGTCATGTTTACCCCCATGACTGGGTTGTGTGGTCCGAAGATTGGACTTAGCTGGCTGGTTGACCAAATTAAATCAACGTACGTAAACATTAAGTGAGATTTTCCTTATTAAGTCCTAGTCCGGAACCAGGTGTGCACTCAGGAGAAATCCACTAACATAAATAACCACTCTGTAAACAGTGTGGGTGCACTTTGATCCGTTTAAACTTTAAACTGCGGTATCGAGTATCTGTAACTTCGAACTTGCTTTGCCATAAGGGGTTTTAAAACCATCTTATTATAATTTATGCAATTTAAAATAATCTTGTGAAAATCTCATCTTTACTCATATTTTCATAAATAAAAAAAATGTAACGTGAAAATAAACTCATGCCACACAATTTTTGTGTTAAAAATATATATAATTTTTTTTTAAAAGAAAAAAATGCTAAAAATTTATCCGAGAGGATTAGAATATTTCTTAATTCAAAAATAAATGTAAGTATATCAAAGATAGAACTAGTATAATTAAATATGCGTAAAAAAATAAATTCATGAAAATTTTATGGAACTAACTAACATAATTGAAATTTACTTACAAAATAAATTCGAGTATGAATTTTAATTAAAAAAAAACTAACATAATCAAATTTACTTACCTCTTCTTTTATCTTGTGCTACGAACATAGTAACTATCTCTAAGAAATGAGATCGGAAAGAGTGAGTCAGTAAGAACTTATTCAAAAATTCTTTCTCCACTGCTAATTCTTTCACTCACTAATCATTCTCTTCATTTGAAAATTTTTGTAAAAAATGAAGGTTGAGAGCTTCCTATTTATACGAAAATTTTGGGGAAGAAGTGAAATTTGTAAAAGTGTGGAGATAATGGTGAAATTATAATTTTTTTAAAATTAAAGAATGGGCAAGGTATAAGTTGAGTATGGGATGGAGATGGAGGTCATGGGGAAGTGCTTGCCACCACTCCCATTTAATTAATTTTTATTTAATTACTTACTTAATTAATTATTTATTTATTTATTATTATTTTTTTAAATCATTATTATTATTATTATTATTATTATTATTATTTTCTTTTAAGCCATGTTTTAATATATTTTTTTTAAGAATTAAATTCGAATTTCGAAAACTCATGTGGGCCCTACATGGTCTTGTGGGCCCTACACAACTTTGAGACTCAAGTGGGTCCTACGTAACTCTCATAGTCTTCATACAATTTTATGAGCCCTACACAACTTCGAGACTCATGTGGACCCCCACAAGGCTTCAAGACTCATGTGGGCCCCACATATAATACCTATATTATTATTATTTTATCATATATTTTTATAAAATTATGTCAGTCAAAACATTATTTTATGTACTTATTTACGTATACAAACAGTGTCTACCCTGTTTTATCTTATGAACAAGGTCTTTCTTAGGCATTAAACATGGAATCAAGGATCCTAATAAAGAAACACTTTCGTTTTGATACTAACTAAATGACCATTATTATTATTCTACTTTTTTTTTTTTTTAGGTTATTACAATCTTGGTCTTTTTACTAGAATAAGGTTTTCCAAATTTAAGTTTGAAAATGATTGGGTTGAATCCTTCAAAAATCTTAAGTCCAAATTTTAGTTTATTAGGAGTGAGTGCTAATTTAAAAAAAAAAACAGGGAGGTCCAAGTCATACTTTGCTAACCGGTTGCTAGGGGCAATTTGGTCAATCCAAATTTTGTTCTCAAGTCAAAATTAAAAGAGGACAAACACAATGACATATTGGGAAGCACGTACACACACGCACGCACGCACGCATACAAAGAAATAAAGGTTGTACAAAATTTGTTACAACAAAGAAGGGTGAGGGTACATTGATGTACATGTTAAGTGCAGGGAAATAATGCGCACAAAGTCTCAAGCTAGAAAAATACAAAGAAGTTGTACAAACAATGGTCGCAGGGGAGGTCACTCAAGGGCACGTACATCAGCATACATAAAATAAATAAATGCAAGACATAAAAAGGAAAAAAAAAATCTTGATCCTCCACTCCTAGGGTGCCGCCTAGAGATAACCCTAAAAGCTCGCAAGTCCCCTGATACCACCTAGGTTTTCCAATCCACCTGCGCAGGAAAGAAATAAATGATAGAGTTAGTTAGCAACAAATCAAAAATAAAGGAAAAGGAAATCATAATAAGAGATATTCCCTGACAGTTTGTTAGTGGGGAATTCAGTGAGAATAATCCACGCTAGAAGAGAAATTGGCGCCAGAATCATCCCAGAGCATACCTATAAACAGGAAGGCTCCCACCACTGTAAAGGGGACCCCCGGCAAAGAGCATAGACACACCCTGCAAGGATTAAAAGTAAGAATTAGAGAAAAGAAACCCTCTGAGAATTGGGAGAGAGAAAAAAAAAAGCAAAGATAGGGGGGTTCTATAGAATGTGAGAGAGGAAACCTAAGAGAGAGGGGGAGGTTCTGCTAAGAAGGTGATTCTACATTAAAAAGTGTGGAGGGTAGGGAGGAGTTATGAACCATCACAACCCAAATTTCTCCAGTTATAGAGGCCAAACTCCCAGAGCGGACTCCTTGAGCAGACACCAAAGAGAAGTGAAGACTGGAGGAGGAAAAGAAAGGAAGGTAAAGGCAAAATCCATAGCCCTCATTCTAATTTGTTTCAATTTGCAGAATAAATTGCAATGCATGTACTTCTTTTGTTTTCAGGCTCTCAAATCTGAGCTCAAACTTGAACGTGTGTTCGAGTTCGGATCACTAAATCTGAACCCAACCCAGCTCCAGTTGAAATCCGTACTCGAGCTCCCTCTCAAATCCCCCATGCTTTAGTTGGGCTCGGTTTCAAAATCCCTCTAGACTAGCCCGTTTTTAAAAGTCCTTTGGGCTTTGTTTTAAAATCCCTTTGGACTGGCCCGTTTTAAAAAGTCCTTTGGGCTTTGTTTTAAAAACCCATGCAGACCAGCTTGCTTTCAAAATAATTCAAGCCCTGTCTTAAAATTCAAGTGGACCAGGCCGTTTTCAAAATAACTCAAACCTTTTTTTTAATAAGCCCATCAATCTGGCTTTAAACCGGACTGAGCTCATCTTAAAAATCAAACCCAAGCCCACTTGTTTTTAAACCTACCAAACCGGGCCGAGCCTATTTTAAAAAAATCAAACCCAAGCCCGCTTGTCTTTTAAACCCACCAAACCGGGCCAAGCCCATTTTAAAAATTAAACCAAGCTCATTCGTTTTTAAACCCACTAACTTGGGCTGGCCCATTTTGAAAATAACCCCGACCTATCTTCAAAATTTTTCACAAGGCCCACTAACCTAGAGGCCTAGATTAAATTTGAAAACTTGGGGGCCTAGAGGGAAGTTGGAAGACCCACAGGTCCACTCTAAATTTAAAAAAAAAAAGACCAAAAGCTCACACGTGATTTGAGCACGTGACAAGAGCCCACATGGCTCAGGTAGGATCGCCCGAGTTCACTCAACTCATTGGGTTGACTCATTCAAGTCAACCCACGAAACAAACTGAACACTTACTCACCATGTCGGAGACGAGTTGACTCGTTTTCAATCTCACGGGTCTTACATTTCACCATCAATGTACAGGACACAGTCGAAACATTGAGAACAAAAAAAAAAAAAACTGAAAATAAAAGAGAGGATAAGGAACACTTAGCTTGCTTTGTTCTTCAATGGTTTGGTTAATCGAACCCACACTCTTTGGTGTTCAGGGTGTGACATTCGGTTTGGTGCCTCAGATGGTCGCAGGAGGTCTGAAAGAATCTGAGAGGGACAGAGGAGAAAGCCCGTCAGGTCTTTTGAAGTCTGAGATCAGAAAGGAAGAAGAGCAGAGAGAGTTAGAGACTTCAAGTTTGCAGGCTTAGCTTTAGGGAAAGAAGAAAGGAGAGAGAATAGTTGCAGACAGGGAGTTTGGATTCGGTTTCATGGGGAGCCAAGGAGGAAGAGAGTAGAGGGAGACAGAGAAGGGGAGGAATGAGAAAAGAGAGGAGTGTTGGCCTAATAAGGTTTTTCAATCAGTTTTGGTGATAACAAACAAAGGATATTTTAATGTGGAAAGGTTGAGTTTTTGTTTCAGGAAATCAAGGATCAAGTATGGATCAAGTGTAGATCAAGTATGGATCAAGTGTGGGACATCAAGAAAGTTAAACTAACAAGTGATCCAAAGAAAAACTAAAGCATTGGCAGATAAAGCAAGTTCAAGCAAATATTCAAAGAACTTCAAAAGCAAAAAGCATGAGAATAATCTCAAGCATGGCATATAAAGTTATTAGGAAATTCATTGTGAGTATTTCAAAGTTAAATATCAATTGAAATATGTTTTGAAGCTTTTCCAAGAGATTATGAGGACTTAAAAATCTATTAAAACAAGTTTTGATTAAGAGAGCAAATCATTTTTTTTATGGAAAATATTTTTCAGCAGCTTTTTATCTGTTCAGATGACTGAAGTTGTAACTTCAGATGACTGAACTTCATGTTCAGATGTATGAAGAATTACTTCAGACGTCTGAAGAATAAGCTCAGACGTGTGAAGATTTTCTGGGAAGAAACAGAAACATGCAGTAGCTATTCAGATGACTGAATTTGACTCTTCGGTCATCTGAACCCTACTTCGGTTATCTGACCTTGTGTCCAGTTCATTTTTTAAAGAATCTCAGGAACTTCAGATGACTGAACTTGACTCTTCAGTCATCTAAACACTGTTCAACGGGCAAATTTTGTAAAATTTAATATTTTAAATAATAGTTGCTTGGGCTCCAAATTTTCTAACAACTTGGGAAATTCTCTAAGGAAACTTTAGAACCAAGGAAACTTGTTTGAAGCCTATAAATACATGATTTTTTTAAATCAAAATATTCCAAGCATTGAAATTTTCTCATAAGCTCTCTTACTCTCAAAGCCTCATCTTGATCATCTCTTACAAATTGAAAGTGTTGTGATTCTAATATTCTTGTTCATCAATTCCTGAAGTTAAATTGCTAATTTCTCATCTGGAGAAAAGGAATTTGGTGAAATTCTTGTTAAAGCTTCAAAAGTGTATTTCATTCTTGATATCTATCTTTTGAAGTACATAGTTTTAAATTGTACTAACCTGCTCTTTGTGTGAGCATTTCTTGTACATAATCTTCCCATTATTTCTCTTGTAGATTTTGAACGATTCCAGGTTGTTGGATCGTTGACCAAACAAGGGTATATTTTTTGGAGAAGGCAGACGCTAGCCTTAGCCAAGGAGTGATTGTAAACAAGAGTTGTTCCACCTGGTAACAGAACTGCTATAGTGGAACCCTTCGGTATTTTGCCAAGGGCGAGGACGTAGGCTGTGTTGAAGCCGAACCTCGTAAAAACCTTGTGTCTTTCTTTCTTCTTATTATTTTTTGTACAATCTATTGTTGTGTGTTTTAAAGTGTAGATTGTGGGATCTAAAGTTAGAATCAAAGGAAGACTCTTGATATTTAGAAAGTACATTTCGATTGACCGTTTGCAGAAATCCAAAAGGGAGTACGTTGGTTAATCTGCGGAAATCTTAATCAAGAGAAGTGCATACAAAGGTTTTGTTCAAAGAAGGTTGAGAATATCTACAGGGTAGCTGATAAAGATTCTAAAATTCTTGCTTGATTGGTTGAATTGTTTAATTTGGTTGATTGGTTTGTGAATTTAAATTTCAGTATCTTGAAGTGTGATTGTTAGTTAATTACTTTATTACTTTGGTGTCATAAGCATTAAAAATATTAAAAACGAAAAGAATCCAATTCACCCCCCCTCTTGGGAAGCTATTCAAAATTTCAAGGAGGGTTATAGAGAAAGAGAGAAGAATAGAGGGAGAACGAGAGACAGGGAAGAGAGAGAGAGAGTGTTCGAGAATGGGAAGATTGAATAGTGACAAAACAAAAATTTTTAGTTTAAATATGTTTTACTTCGAAACCACACGATTCAGCCACATGGCGTATTCAAGTCCATTCGATCAGAAGACGTACGAGGCCCCTTCGACACCGTTCGATGCCTAATTCCCATCAGCGATCCAGATTTTGCCACAATGGCAATCTGCGCGTGCATCATCCTCCATTTTCAGATTCCTGCGCCTCATCAATGGACGTGATCACGCCGTATCAGAAGACCATCCTGATGCTTGACACGTGGCATCCCCATCTCTTCCCCCCATTAATATTTGTCAGTCCATCTGTATCAACCGTTCGATCATCCTTTGACGAATGATCAAATTTGGCCACAACCTTCGCTCGCTAATGCCTGGCAGCAAGCCCTACCACGCATTTAATGCCTCCCTTTCGTAGTCGTCTGGCATCATTGGCGGAAATCACTTTGGTAAGCGGTCATCATGTGAGTCTCTAAGCCACGCAACATGTGTTCTCCCGATCTTTGAAGCAATTAATGCCTCCCATCGCTAGTTGTTCATTCTTCGCCACATCAACAGCTCCGATTATCTACGTCAGAGCCATCATTAATTCTCACAAGCATCCTCGCTATGAGGCCACCACATGGCCACTTTGTCCCTTGGAATTACATGCATGAGCCACTTCATCCCTAACCGCTAGATCTCCCCGTCCACCAACAATTTGGATCAAGCCACATAAGTGATCAACTCCGCGTGCCCCTGCCCATTCCATCGCAAACACATAGTGAGCTAGTCCCTGAAGTTATCTGTTCCCCTCACGTGTTCATTCATCCACCGTCCGATCATTGCTGTTCAGCGGGCGCCCGAGATTGAGCCACACCAGGGATCTAACCCACACGATACCTTCCACTCGTGACCCACCACGTGACACCATCTGGTCCTGACTCGGACCCTAAACTGGTCTTCCTGGACCGGTCAACGTTTGACCGATCCTACCCCCCCTAAATAGGTTTTAACTGGTTTATTTTATTTTATTTCAAATAATTTATCCCAAACTTCAAATAAATCCATAAAAATCCAGGAAAATGCCAAAAAGTCTGGAAAAATAGGAGAAAATTCCTAAAAATATTCCAAGTCATTTGGAAAATAATTCCACCACACATGCTACTCACTTGCACACATTCTAAACACTCAAACACATGCATGCATACACATGCGTGAACACACTCTCACAAGCACCTCTGTGTACATGCATGCAGACTCACACACGTAAATATATTGGCATGCAAAATTCATGAACTCAAGCATGTACTCACACACTCACATATCCATGCAATCATGTACGTGACAATTTCATGCACACGCATGCATGTACATGCATGCAATCATACACTTGAACATACATATTCACGTATTCATGCATGTGCATGCATGCAATGTTCACATTCATGTACTCATGCATTCTAACACTTATACATCAAAATCGCATACATGCACGCGTGTTCGTCCATACATCTACACATCCACACACTCACATGGTTACACATTCACATACATACATGCATGTATGTAACACTCTCATACACATATGCACACGCATGAACCAAACACCTTCATAGGCACACATTCACTTAGTCATGAACGTACATGCATGCATGCATTCACTCTTAAACATACATACTCTTGTTACATGCACACGTACTCATTCATATAAACTCACACACATGCTCATGATACATGCATGCATGCATTAATCCAAAACTCACACATTCACACTCATGTTACATGCATGCATACATTCATACATACACAACACATTCACATACTCATGCACATGCATGCAGGCTTTCATGCACGCACATACATTCACGCACGTACGCATTCGTGCATGCACACACATTCATGCATGTGCTCATCCATGCATGCACCCATATTCACATCCATGCGCACAACTCCATGCTCGTGTCCACAAGCATACTCTAAACCCAACGGTCTCGACGAAGATCTTAAACTGGTTTTCTTCTAGACCGGTCAATGTTTGACCAGTTCACTCTCCCGAACTGGTTCACGCCGGTTTTTTCCATTTCACTTGTTTATTATTATTTAGATATCCAAAAAATTCACAGAAAATTCATAAAAATTCAAAAAACTCAGAAAATTTCTAAAAAATGTTTTTTGCCTTATCTTCATGGTTTTTGTCTTAATTTTATTTGTGTCATTTTGAAGTTCGGGAAGAATATTGAAAAATCACAAAAAATGTTTTCACATTTAGAAAAATCATAAAAAAAAATTTTAAGCCCAGAAAATCTTTTCCATCCTGAACAAATTCCCAAAACCTCCTAGAATATTACATTTTACTTAGAAAATTCTATAAAGATTTCAAAAACTCCGGGAGTGTATTTTTGTAAACTATTTTCTCGATTTTTCATCTCGATGATTGCAACAAAGGGCATGAACTCTTTAGAGTATTGGATTGCCCCAGTTCTGAGAAAATACTTATATAGTATTTTATTTTGTTCATTTTCTTTGATTTTTGAAAGGGAGTAATTTTTAAAGTCTTATTAGATTGATTTTGGAATAATTTTCGATTAATTTGGTACGGTTCGTAAGAACGGGAACGTAGGGGGTGCTAATACCTTCTCATTGCGTAACCGTACTCCCAAATCTGATTCTGGTAAAGCAGACTGATTCTACCCTTAACGGGGTACCAATCAAGTGTTTTAACCGCACTCCAAAAGGTTAGTGGTGACTTCATCATACATTATTTTTTTACTAAAATCTTTTTCAAAATCACATATCCATTTTTCTCCGTTCGTAGTCGCACCTATGCGCCAGAATGGTCTGTGGCGGGTTCGGGACATTGTGACAAAACCTGTGACCTTGGGATCTCCAAAGTCACAAGTTTGTCATTATGACTTGAGCTAATCTCGCTGGATTTTTTGTAATTTTCAATCACCTAAAATTTCAAGGTCGACAAACTTTTCAAATTTTTCTAGATGACATCAAAATCAAGAAAGGAGTAATTGACCCCATGACTCTTTCATGATCATAAATCAAGAATTAACTTTGGCGCACAATTGAATTTAGAGAAACCTTGCATGCAACCTGCCCTTATTCACACTCAAGCTACGCCTTAGGTTCAAGACTCACAGGTAGAATAAGAGCCACACACACCATTACTATTATTATTATTAAGGAATGAAGGTAAAGAGAGAGAGGGAATTTGTGGTAGCAAAAGTGGAGAGGAGCTAGATAGGATCAACTTGATTTTCAGCAAAGGGGCGTCAGTAATTAATTAATATATGGAGGTGGGGTCATGCAATATTATGTGCAGCATGCATGCTGACATACATGTACGAACATCTTGGATCTGATCGATCATCTTCGCTATTACTGTGCGCGTGCTCTCCTAAATGCTAGTTAGTTAAATATACACTCACAGCCACAGCCCCTCAGCAGGCAGGGTGGGGGGGCTGTATGCATGAGTACTGTATGATAAACATATGACGATGATCGTGATCATGATAGTGCAGATGGTGATGATGATGACAGTGGTCGGGTCTAATCCTTTGTAAAGAAAAAAGTTATATCTAAATGAAAAGTTAAATATAAATGATCTCTTTATGTTTAAATCAAATCCAGCATGGGGTCGACGGCTGCACTGTTCCCAGATTCAAGCTGTCGTCTACTACGCTGCTCCAAAAGTCTTTCTCCCTGATCATGACAATTCATTGATCTCCCCTCTTTGTACACATTTTTTAAGGACCTGTTTGGTTTTTCCACCTTCACAGTGCTCCAATAGGGTGTGTGTTGTGTCATTTTTTGCTTGGGCCCAAACAACCCCATCCACATAATTAACCCAAACTCCCATGCTGCCATGCATGCTTTTTCTTTTTTCTGGCTCAAGTGAACTTCCATGAGTTTTTTCCCGTTCTATTACTATTTTATAATAAAATGTAAAATAATAAAAAAAAAATCTAATTTAATGTTTACATAATCTTGCAACTTGGTGCTATGAAATTTAAAAGGTCAAGGCTTCTCATTATAATGCTTGACTTGCTGGAAGTAAATCTCGCAGGACCAAACTGTGAGATTTGTAGGGAAAATGAATCGCCAATTGACGCGTGGCAAGCTGGGAAATTAATTTCGTAGGACGAAACTGCATGATTTGTAAGGGAAATGAATCATGAGCTGACACCTGACAAATCTCGCAATTTGGTCCTGTGAGATTTGTTTTAGCCCTTCGAACGTCCTTTCTCCTTCAATTTTCTGCACACAAAACTGAGAGTGAACAAAGCAGAGCAGAGAGACCAAAGAGGAGACTGTTGCAAAGTAAAGAGGGCAGAGGCCGGATGAGTGGCAGGTGAACGTTGCTCGCTGAATGTTCTCATGAACGTTGAGGAGAAAGATATAAAAGGGGGAGATGGGGTAACTTCTTAAAAACCCTTCTCATTTGTTGTTGAATTGAAATTTATATTTTTGATTGAAGAAATTGTTTGATTAATAAAATCGTTAGTGTGGCTGCTAAATTAGTTGGCTCATTTCGAAAATCTGTTATATGTAATGTAATTGATATGCTGTAATCTAGTGTTTTAAATTTGGTATTTGAAAAAAAAAATGAATTATTAATTGGATTTTAATTTAAAATGAATTATTGTTTGGATTGGCATTGTGAGTTTAGAGTTTATATTTAATTTACATAATAATTGCTTTGTTATTTTCTCCAATTGCCTGAATGGTGGTATGGATCATGACAATTAGAATAGAACAGACTAATGGATTTAGTTGTGGAAATATGTTTTTTGTGTTTTTAAAATATTTACAACAAAATCAGCTAAATTTTCAATTTATATAAAAAATGAATGATACAGAGATTTTGACACTCTCCATTTCTTAAAAATAGCTTGTTTTTTTTTTTATTTTATAGAAATACAAACTTGTTTTTTTTAATTTTATAAATCTACATAGGAATGTTATACAACATATTTTAATTATTTTTCATATTTTTAATTTTTTATATATAATTTTTTGGAAGAATAAAAATAAGATGTGATTTTATAATTATTTAAAATTTTGAATATAAAAAATAAGAAATGTTTTTCATAATTTAACAAATCCTTTATTCCTTAACTTTTTAATTCAAATCTTGAAAAATTGACCTAACATTTTACCATTTTATAACTGAATAGAATTTCAAAGGTTGATTTTTATGTTTTTGTGAAAAAAGAAAACAAAAAGGAACAAAGTATCATTTAAAATTTTTTCTCCAATGCGACAACCATTTATTTCTCGGAAAAAATAATAACTTGATTTTTGACTAAGATTTAAGTATGGTCAGCTGGACGTTCTCAAATTAGCGATGGAAACATTTAATTCAAGAATAGATTATGTATTTTTTTCACGTGATTATGCTAATGAAAATAAGTCGAGTACTACATTGTTTTGTTGAGTAGGTAAAGAAGTCATTGGGTGACGTGAAGTACTTGATACACATTTTCATTCAAGCAATAAACCAATTGGTCCAGATTCAAATAGCGAATACTTGTAAATATATATATATATTTATATATATATATATTTATATATATATATATATAAAGCTAGCTTGATAGTCTGCTTTTGTTTGCTAAAATTTAAAAAAAAAAAAAAGAAAAATGGATGTTCATGTCGTATGGTTATTTCTTGATTGATCTGTGTTATAAATTGTGTTATTGTCTTCTTTCATTAGGCTTATGTGATAGAAATTTATGAAAATAGGAAAAATATTTTTGTCCCAACCAAAGGGGATATGAATTTGAAGAAGTTCATTGATTGATTATAACAATATGAATCATAATATATTATAGTTGATTAGCTTAGCATGAATGAAAAGAGGTGTTATGTCATGCGCTTATATATACAATTTGGTTTTTCGTAGGTTTTTACTATTTCCTGAGGGTCGATCTAAATGGCAGGAAGCTCGAGCAATATTCCGATGGCAGTATTATTGTATATTGGGGAGGGGGAAAAATTATCACCGGAGTAGAGGATGTTAGTTATAGTACTAAGTCGGTTCGACCAATTTGAATTTACCATAGGTTTAAATTAAATAAATTGTATTCGAAGACATACCAATATTTTCATATTGATCCAGATCAATATGTATTGTGGGTGACCGCAAGATACCCTATGCAAGGGTTCAATGATACAGTCCTCTATGAGACTGTTCCCATAACTGATGATTACGGTGTACGCATTTTGTTGGATGCACACTGCGTAGATATGACATATTTAATTGTGCAGTTATATGTAGAAACCATTCCTCACATAGGACTCGCCGCAGATAGGCAAACGGTGACGTCTGCCGAGCATATGGTTGAAATGGAGGAAGACACTTAACAAACACATCATTATGATATGACTGCGGAAGAAGGTATTGAACCATACACGAGTGCGGAGGTTGGTGGGATTCCTGTCGTGGATTTCAACGAATGTCCAGGATCGTCGTTCGAACTGCCGACATACGAAAGACCATTTCTTCACACAGATGATCAGGGATGTTGCAAATAAGTTCCTGCAGAAGGTCCAGGATTGTTGTTCACTATTGCAAACAACACGTTAGACGAAGGGATGAACATTACGAATGATGTTAATTTACAAGATGACACGTACGAGCTGGAAATGGGTGAAGGGTTAAATGAGTTCCCCGATGATGAGAACCCACCCACCCCCCCCCCCCGATGAAACGAATGATGCCACGTACGACGCCCAGTTTATGGGAAAACCTCCAATGTACGGTCAAATTGATGTTGATGCTGTAGATTTGTCACGTGAAGAGGAGCTTCCTATACGAGCGACTTGTTGGGATGAATCGTCTGAGTTGAGTAAGGGGATGCTATTCGGGTTGAAGGATCAGCTGATAGTGGCAGTGCAAATATATCACGCTCAAACCCATCATAACTTCCATGTTGTGCAGTCTACCCCAGTGTTATGAGTTGTTAGGTGTAAGGAATTTGATTGCGGATGGAGAGTGCGTGCAATGTATAAGATGAAACACCGATTATTCGAAATCATCCAATGTGGTGGTCGCACACATGTTTGAACGAACTTCTCTTGTAAGACCATAACTAAATCACATCGTCCCTCATTGCTAAGGAGATAGTGAATATGATCAGGGGAGATGCATTGACATCAATCGCCACGTTGAAAGAGTTCATAGATCGTTGCTTCAGCTATTTGATCTCATATAAGAAGGCCTGATTGGGCAAACAGAAGGCAATTCCCCAAGTATTCGGCAATTGGGAGATGTCTTATCAAACTTTTTCGAAGTGGATGGAAGCGATGTGCGCGTACAATCCTGGTACTGTAGCCAAGTGGAGGTTGACCCCTGTTCCAGGTTGTGAGAACACCGCAACATTTGTTTCTGTAGTGTGGTCATTTGCAGCATCTATTCGTGATTTTCGTCACTACCCTCCCATTATTTGTGTAGATAGGAACACTTATATGGTAAGTACAAGGGTAGACTCCTAATTGCGACGTGCCCGGATGCAAATAGGCAAATATTTTCTCTTACATTTTCTATTGTCCAAGAGGAAATCCTGGACACATGGAATTCGTTTAAGTGTTGTCTTCATTCCATTACCGATAGGGACGACATTTGCCTTACATCAAATCGGCATCTAGGAATTCTTACTGCAATGCAACGCAATCCTGATTGGTAACCACTATGTGCCCACCACCAATTCTGCCTTTGACACATGGTCAGCAACTTTAATATGAAAGTACAAAGTGTCAATCTTAAGCGTATGGCTAAGCAAGCAGGAAGGGAGCATCAGGTTAGAAAATTTTACAAGTGGATAGAGAGGATATTCGATGAGGGTCGAGAACTAACAAAGAAATTTTTTGATCAGATCCCTCCTCATATGTAGACTCAGTGCCATGATGGTGGACGAAGGTATGGGAACATAACCACTAACCTTGTGGAATGTTTCAATGTTGTCCTGAAAGGCGCTCGTAGCCTCCCAATAATGGCCCTTGTGCAACTAACATTTTATCGCATTGCAAGGGAAGGTAGGAAGAAGAACGCATGTAGCATATGTCATCAAGAAAAACATAACCGCACAAAGTTTCCAAGAAGGATGCAACCAGGGAATGCAGCTAGCCCTTCGCATTCACTTATGATGCACTTATAGGACTTTTACTACACATCATGTTCATTTTTATATTTATTATATTTCATTGGTTCCTTTTGCAGGATTAATCTAGGGCTGAGTGATCGCAGCGTGTTGACGATGGGCGATGATCACCGATCTAGCCAAGCGTCGACGGATGGTCACACCAATCCTTTGTTTTTTCGAGGGGGCACGCAGTTTTCAGTGCGCTGGTTGGAGGCAGACGACCACATCATTCGATGGATACGCGATGCAAGGTTCAACGACATATATAGGATTGCCCATGCCCAGTTGGATTGGCATCTCGTGACAGTTTTGGTGGAATGATGAAAAACGGAGACACACACGTTCCATCTATCACATGGGGAGGTGACTATCAGACTCCAGAAGGTCGTGGTTTTGTTTAGGCTACCAATTGATGGGAGCCCCGTCACTAGTCGTGCTGCAGAACCAGTATAGGGACCTACAGACCGTCAAGTACGACTCGCACTACATACTATGTGTGAGCGTTTGTTAGGGATCATGCCACCTGATAGCGAGTTGGTTAGTGCACGCATTCGTATGTGGTTCCTCGAGGGGGATATGTTTCGTCGGCTCTCAGCAAATGTAGATGAGCAGATTACAGCATGCCATGCATAAGCCCGCCTGTTGCGCTTGATATGTGGGGTGTTATTTTGTGACGTTTTAGGGAGTTATATGCATATGATCTTCCTTCAACTCCTTGCGGATCTGGGAGAGATTACCTCGTACAGTTTGGGGTCCATGACTTTGGCGTGGCTTTACAGGGAAATGTGTTGTGCCGCTCACCTAACGAAGACATAGATCTTTGGCCCACTCCACTTGTTATAGGTTTGGTTCTGGGAGAGATTTTCGTCATTCGCTCCCATGCAGCGAGGTTTCCTACAGATTCAGAGGGGCAAGGATGGTCGTCTGATTGACCCACTCCCATTCGCATACCAGTTAGTATGAACATCATTTATTATAGCACTTGTGATATAAGTACTATGAATACTAATTCGTAGTACTTACTAGTCGTTACATTCAAAAACTTACGTTTCATTTTGTACAAATGGAGGGACGACTTGAGGGTGACGTCGGTTGCACAACACACATTGCCTTGGTACAGGTTTGAGTTGGACATGTACCAAGAGCATGAGGTATAGTCCGATTAAAGTGTAGCACATCATTGTCTTTTTCTACCAGATACGTATAGTTCACTTACATTTTACTTATGTTTAAGTGCAGTTCTTATGGAGACCCTACATGGCTGAGATTCCAGCCGACCTAGCCCCCGAATATGTAGTCAGGAGTGACTTGTGGGTAGCCCGAGTGCCACTTATATGTTTTCAAATTATCGAGTGGTATCTCCTTGATCGAGTTATGCTGCAGTTCGGCTATCGACAGGGCATTCCCGACCGCTTCTTGACATCGGGGGTAGATGTACTAGGGGAGGACCTCTATGGCTTGGATGGACATAGTCGAGGGGTAACGGGTTGGGCAACTATGCACGAGATATACGTGACTACGTGAGAGCATCGGCGAGAGTACATCCTACCAGGAGTTGCAAAGGATGGTCCGATGCATCCGGATGACCCATACTTTACCTGGTATAGGTCTATCACACGACGCTTCGTCGACAGGACTGCTGCTGTATATCTGAGCCTCATATGAAGACTTTAACCCACACTTACTTTTTTTACGTATACGTTACGATCTGCATGTGTTAACCAATTTTTTTCGTATCCTACAGGTTGACATACTACATAAGGCAGATCATATCTCTCCAGATCCCGCAATCCATTGGTTAATGAGTGTTGTATTGGACCTTGTCCATGAAGACAGCCAACAGATCCCAGGTGCTCGACCTAATGTACCTGCACAAGAAGGTCGACCAACTCTAATATAAGGAGGTCAAGTGACTCTAGTAGGAGGACGACATGCCTCCTCTAGTCGTCCATTGAGTCCCATCTCCTCGCCACCAGTTGTATAGGCGGAGTATGTGTTCGGTCCGTCAACACCGTATGCGCCTTCATTAGGAGCTGATATTGTGAGACTGTCTAGTAGACAGGCTGATGCCCCTTCTGACCTTGGTACCACCCCATCGATGTCATTTTTATTAGACAACATTTTTGGAGGGGAGGATGTCGATGCACCCGCTATGCCACCTCATTCTCATCTAGAGACATCATATCAGTTATCTCCCCTTACGCTTGGTGTGGATGATAATTACGCACTACCTCTTGGCAGAGATGATCCACAGACAGGACGACAAAGGGACAGGACACCTGATGCAGATGATAGGCAGGGAGAGGGCGGACGCAAACAGCAGCCACCACGACCCCAAAGACGACCTCGTTGCGGCACTGAGTAGTATAGCATTATTTTTATTTCATTTGTATAGCATTGATTATTTTCATTTCATTTGTATAGCATCGTTGTATTATTTATGTATAATTGGGAATGTTTATTCATTTTCCCCAACATGTATATGTGAATGAAAGTTGTGCATAACAGTTTCGAATGAAACACAATGTTATCGCCTATTTTTAATAGTGATATAAACGCAATGCGTGCGTCTTTTAGCCTTTAATAATGTGTTATGTTATAATATATTTAATTGTTTATTTCGCATTTCACAACCCGAATTCATGCAAATTATCTATTCATTATCAAAGAAATAGCCATCATGATGCAAATTATTTTAAAAAATTATTGTCACTATTTTAACCCTCCTATCATACATGCAATTATACTCTAATAAAAAAAATATAAACTAAGCAAAACCTTAAATCAAACATTCACTTCTATTTTTTTTTTAGAATAGTATTGAAAATTAATTAAATGGTAAACATAGAATTTACAATGAAAAATGTCGAGTTAGTAAATAACTTTAAAAATTGAGCAAATGAAAATGCAATATTTTTTTAAAATTTTAAAATAGTTAATAGAATTGGATAGATATATTCACTTTTTCTTTGCTAGTGTGACAAATATTCTATAACGTGACAAAATGTAGCTCATTTTTCATTTAAAATAACTGAATTACAGTTTTAAAAAAATAAGTATGTATTCACTTGTGAAAATAATTTTATTTTTTATTTTTTAATTTTCAAACATTTATATAAATGTCACATTGTTTTCAAATTATTTAAAATATAGAAAAGTTGGAAAATGTCTTTTTTTTTTAAATAATATTTATTTTAGATTTTTGGCTCTTACTTTACATATGGAAGAAGGTAATTTTGAAAAATATTTATGATTATAGAAATATTAATTTATTTTTTTTATTTTTTATATTAATTTTTTAAATATTTATATAAATATTAATTTAATTTTTAATAGAAAAATCTCACAGAACCAAGTTACGAAATTTAAATGGTCAGGGCAATCGTGGTTTGACGCGTGGCAAATCTCGCAGCTTGGTCCTGCGAGATTGAAATGGCCATAGAAATCAGGTTTTGACGAGTGATAAATCTCGTAGTTTGGTGTTGTGAGATTTGTTTAAATCTCGTAAGACCAAGCTGCGAAATTACGTAAACACCAGATTGGGAAAATTTTTCCCAAATGAAGTATTATTTTATATTTTATTATAAAATAATAAAACAATAAAAAAAACTCGAACTTCCACCCCATGAATGTCCCTCAATAACCCTAAACGTGACATTAATTAATAGCACTTCCTAATTTATTTATTGATTTATTTATTTTTTGTATAAAACACTCTCTTGTTTACAATAGTTCGTCAAATCTAAGATATATGTTTGATTAGTGGGATTTGAGATATATATCTCCTACAGTGACATTCAGTGAGCTTTAATGGAAAGTAATTAAGTTTTTAATTAATAATTAAGAATAGAAGTTGTTGTCACAGAGTTGAGATATGAAAGGATCACTATCCCTAAATCTCAATTTCGTGCTTACAGGAGCAACTCTCGGTGCGCACAATCATTGCATGCACAGTCTATAGGTTACTCTGTGGACGTGCAGCGATCACAATATCTTGAGCTATAGGAGCAAATGCATTAAGTTACCCGATGAAGACGAGCAAAATAAAAATGAGCACTTGTTTTCCGAAGGAACAAATCTACAGAAAACAGATAGGTTTCGAAAACTTTGCATGCTAGTTGCCAAAAGAGTGATGTTGGAATTTTTGTTTGCACACAAAGATCAATGAAGAAGATAGGAGGGGAGATAGCACTGGATTGTGCTTTTGTGTGTCTTGTCATTAATATAAAAAGATGATCATCGAGTCCATAGGTACAACTTCGTTTACATCACTTCTAAGTGATCATCTCCGGATTTCATCCTCACAAGGAATTCTTTCATAAGATCAAGTTGCTGTACAAACATTAATTTCCAATGTCATGCCATTCAAGGAAACATTCACTAGAATCCATAGGGATTCTGCAACCAACCTTGATTTCATGTATATGAATTGCATTGCTACTTTCCCCTCTAATGCATGAGAATCGATCATATCTAACCCTTTAATGAAACATTAATGAATTCTTTGTCTCTTGCAAAGTAAATTATGATTTTCTAATTTTAGTCACGTTCACTGTAATGCCCCAAATCCGTCAAGTGGGGTCTGTGGTGTTATGTGTTACAACTTCTCACAATTACCAAAAAAAAAAAAAAGCTAAACCCTGCCCTAGAGCTTCCTAAGGTCGATCACTTGAAGGACCTGAAAAGTTCATAATTCGCGAGGGTGAGACACGTCTCAGTAAGGATGGAATAAATTATAACAGTGTATGACAGATGAATTTTAACGCATACAAAATATATTTGTTTGTTAACCAACAACAACAACTGCTAATACACTTATATATTATACTCACACATACATAACCAATATTTATAGAAAAAATTTTCGAGGATTGGGGAGATTACACGCTCATACATGTAATGCCCCTTTGCTTTGATACCGTTTGTAACTTTGCCCTTTTAATTTTAAGTGATGTAACGACCTTCTTAATTTTCACATTTTTTTTCATAATATAATAAAAAATATAATAACAAATTCGGCAGATCATAATCCACCTGAACCTGTGGGTACCAGGGATATAACAGAAACACAAAACGGAAGCCTAAGCAGCAGGAATCATAAAATCATAATATCATAAACACCAAAACCATCCATTTCAATACCAGAGTTACTACATCTACTGTTTTTAGGTTTATACAGCCTAAAAGAGAATCCTAGGGTCATTTCCCACAAAAACCATCTGACCTAATACATACCCTTCAGAAAGGGCATATCAGTCATACTATCTCAGCGGAACTTTATCAGCTCTCCTATCAGGGGCTCTTGAAAAGTTCATATAATTTGGGGTGAGACACCTCTCAGTAAGGAAAATAAACTAACACTAGTGGGTGGCAACATGAGCATTTATGTGATATACATATAATCATGAACATAACCGGTAAAACTGTATATATCTTTTTTGGGAAAAACATGTATAATCATAACATGTTAGAACATAACGAATTCCATAGCATAAGTCATCTTATATAATAATAATACGAAAATAATTCTAGTAGGTTAGTTGATTGCTGTCATGTATTACCCCCACATGATTGGGTTGTATGGCCCATAGGCGGGACCTGACAATGGTTGGCCGACCACTACCAAGTCAAAAGTACAGTTTGTAAGTCCGATGGATCTATCAGACCTAGTCCGTACACTAGGGACGCTCACACTTCTTAAAACTACATCGACCATCCAACCTCACGCCACCTTGTACATCACTGTTAATACAAATCTCATGATGAATCATTAACACATAGCAGCGGTACCATGCAAGTGCTAGCCTAGACCAAGCCAATCAGGTTCTAATATCATATAACATATAATCAAACTGTGATACATGGATATTTCATTCTATTAGTTGCCAAATCAGTATCATCACATCATTTTGCATATTTATACGTATATCATGAAAATCATCGGGCCCGTGCGTCAGTATTTCATATTTTACCATAGCTCGGCCCATACGTCGACACGTCATATCCATATCTTGGCCCGTACGCCGAAAAATCATATCCATAGCTCAGCCCATACGCCAAAAAATCATATCCATAGCTCGGCCCATACACTAGCAAATCATATTCATAACTTGACCCGTACGCCGGTAAATCACATGCATAGCACAGCCCGTACACCAGCAAATCATATCCATATCATTAACATTTTCCTAGAAAACAGTAATTTATAACAAGTTTTCCTCATGCCACACCAAATGGGTATTTCATATATTTCAAACATATCGTCATTTTTAACAGTATTTTCCAACATAAGGCATAAATATATATATATATATATATATATATATATATATATCCCTGAAATCAGATGTTGTAATAACATGCATATATTTTCATAAAATAACTAACTTAGTTTATCCGCTTACCTGAGTCCTGAAAAGCCCCTAAGAGAAACACTCCTGCACCTGCAGGGTTCCCGTTCAACACCCTAAAAATGATATTTTCCATAACTAAACTATAGTATTTTTGCGCATATTACGCTTTCTACAACTGTCAAAAAGCCAAATACTGAGTAGAAAGCCTTACCCTGGATCTGGGATGAATTCCAAACTCGACCCACCAATGATCCACTCCAACAGATATGTAGAAAACTTCCCCAGGAGTGTTGTGGTGGCTTCGAATCGTCGATTTGGCAAAGAATGGACCCAAAAACTAGTGAGAAGGTTGGGGAAATGAAGGGAGAGAGAAGGAAAGATTCGGCGCCGAAATTTTATCAAAAAATCGCGTTTAGAACTATTTATACCATGACCTTTGTCGACGAGCCATGTCACCTCGTCGACGAGGTCATGAAGGAAGTTCGTCGATGAATTTTGTTTCTCGTCAACGAAATTTAGAAATGAAAGGATTGTTCTTCAGTATTTTCTCGTCGACGAAACGTACACTCGTCGACGAGCCCAATTGTAACTTTGTCGACGAAGACGAGGCCTGCTGCCTCTTTCTTTTTCCCTTCCTATTTATATTTCATCCCTCTCTAATATTATTTAAATATTATAATTATTCGAGTCACTACAGGTGAGGCTACAACTCATACTTATCAAGACACTCACTTTACTCACACTACAAAAAAACTACTTTTTAGTGACGAAATTATTAGTAAAGGATTCAAATTCATCACTAATAGTATGTTATTAGTGATAGTTTTAGTAACCGTTACTAATACGACACTATTAGTGTCGAAATTTAATCCATCACTAATAGTTTCGTCACTAAAATCGAAAAATATTGTGTGAAAAAATTTTTTGCGGAGAAATTATCCCAGTAAAATATTAGTGACGATTTGTGTGGTATTAGTGACGAATTAAATCTGTCACTTAAAGATTAACATGATTAAATAACTGTCACTACTATTGTTTTTTTTTTTTAAATTACTTCAAAGTATTAGTGATGAATATGTAAATTCATCACTATTGGCACATTATAGTGACGGATTTGGGAACATTCACTAATACTTTCCTTTTATAAAAGAAATAAAAAAATTTTAGTTCAGAGTATTAGTGACGAATTTAGAAATTCGTCACTATTAGCCCATTATTAGTGACGGATTTGAGAACCGTCACTAATACTTCCATTTTTAAAAAAAATAAAAATTTTACTTCAGAGTATTAGTGACGAATATGTAAATTCATCACTATTGGCCCATTATTAGTAATGGATTCGAGAACCGTCACAAATAGTTCCCTTTTTTATAAAAAATAAAAATTTTACTTCAGAGTATTAGTGACGAATTTGTAAATTTGTCACTATTGGCCCATTATTAGTGACGGATTTGAGAACCGTCACTAATACTTCCTTTTAAAAAAAATTTATTTGAAACTATTAGTGACGAATTTGTAAATTTGTCACTATTGGCCTCTTATTAGTGATGGATTTGGGAACCGTTACTAATACTTCCCTTTTTAAAAAAAATAAAATTGTTTATATGAAACTATTAGTGAGAAATTTACAAATTCGTCACTATTGGTCCCTTCCCCCCAATCTTTATTTCCATGTTTTCCCCCCAATTTTTTTCATTCCCTCCATTCTATCCCAGCCCCTCCCTCCCTCCTGATCCTCCACTCCCTCGATCCTCCTCTTTTTATTTCCGTTCGTCATTCCCTCACTCGTCGTCGTCATTGTTGGCTCGCCGTCGCCGTCACAGCCCAGTTTTCGCCCATCGTCGTTCGCTACTCCGACCGCCACTGTTCCTGCTCCTCGCCAGGATCTAGGTTTTCTTCTTCTTCTTCTTCTTCTTCTTCTTCTTCTTCTTGCCGCTACTGCTGCTCTTCGCCAGGAGATCCTATTTCTCCTTTTCTGTTTGTTTGTAGTTCGTACTGAGGTGTGGAAATGTTCCTTTGGTTTCATTTGGGGATTTTATGTGAATAAGAGTCAAGTGTTTCTTGACATTGGGATGGTTGGACTTTGAAGTTGAAGCCCTAGCACCACATCCCATCCTTGCAAAGCATTGCCGAAGCTCCCTTAGAATCACCCCCTGGTTCTAAAGCCATCACCAATTCGCAACTCTATGTTAATCCTTTATTTATTTATTTACTTTTTTAATTTCTTGATGAGCTACTCCCTTGAGTTTTTTTTTTTGGGTTTGTCATTGAATTTGATGATCACATATATGTAATTTGTGAAATGTGGAATTGTTAATTGTGCATGAATATTGCTTATATTTCATTTTAAATTGAAATTTACTTAATATTTGTCATCTAAAAGGAAAAAAAAAACATGCTTAAATATTTGCATTTATATATTAATTAGTTAACATAACCTTGCTATGTCACATCCTCATTTTCTCAAAATTGCTACATCACTGTGTTGATATTGTGTCATATCCACGTCCTTTGTTGGTATTAGTATTTCCTAGGCATTCTAAATTGATGGTTGAAACTTGAAATGGTGCCATGGAATTGCTTGTCAGTCATGCTATTGAACATTGGTTATTAAAATCTCAATGGGAATATAAATTTTAGGGAGCAAGCTGGGCTGTAAGCTTTGAATCATGAACAATTGCACTGAATTGATTTATTTTGGTATCTTGAAGTATTTAAATGAACAAGGGTATTTTTTTGCTCTGTTCTATTCCTCTAATGGAACAATAGAATTGGTCAGTTGAGGAATGCATGGGTCAATAATAGCTTATCAATCACCAAATCCTTAAGTCCTTTTTCTGGAGTCTGTGATTCTAACATTGTGGTTGTTGTGAGCTTCACTTTGTACACCTTCTAGGCGGCAAAAAAGGCTACAATTTCAACTTTCTAGGACCCTTCCTGTTTGGTGTTGTTCTAGTGCTAATTGTCTTTGCACTAATTCAGGTATTTCAGTCTTCATGGGCAAGCTCAGTTTTATCTCCTCTCTCAAGGACTGCAAATTTTTTATGTTTAATTACATCACAAGTTCATGAAGTTTTACCATGCTTTTGAATGGCTTTACCATAATTTTCTCTCAATATCGAATACCATTTGAAATAAATAATTATTCTAATATGATTCAAAATTAAGAAAAACTAAATGCCAAGGATAAGTAAAATTAAAATGTTATTAATTGTGTGTTTTTAGGGTATATTTTTTATTGAAGGATATACATTCACACATGCTTTCAATATCCATTAAAACTTCAAGCTGTCAAAACTTAAATATTTTTTACTCTTGATATACTATAACAATTAAAAAATTTTAAATTTATGATTTTTATTATTGCTAGTTATTATTTTTATCTTACTTAAAGCTAATAGCTTATTACTAATCTATGAGCACATATTTATGCTACTGTCTTTGATTATAAAAATAAATAAAGAAATATCAAGAGAATCCAATCTTAAGTATACCCCTCTGAAAAAATTTTGTTTTGAACTTAAATCGTAGGCTTCCCTCTTTACTGGCCAATGCCTTCACGAAGGAATCCTTGGGCAACCTCAAAGCGGCAGAGGGTTCAGGACCCACCAAGGGGAGAGTCTTCTTCCAGGGGTTGATCTGTACTGAGTGAGCACGAAACGATTTCGGATGAGATGAGAGCATGAAGGGTGACTCTTGAGGATGTGCAGTTGCCCCCGGCATGTTCCAATGCACCACCCATTAGAGAGTAGTCCTCCAATGTTACCCCAGGGCTAACTGAGGACATGCCAGTTCATCCGGTGTTGTTTCCTACGATTAGGCCGACCATGCTGTATGATTATGATAATTCACCTCCAACAGACATTCCTAACCATTTGCTATCTTGGGCCCTCGGGCCACGCCCATACAAGGAACCACCACCCTCCCCTCTTACCCCTAAATTGTGTCGTCTTATGGAAGAAATGGCACGGGATCGAGATGCTACTAGAGCAATAGCCTCATCTTGTTGCTTGTACAGTTCTGATTCTGATTCTGACTCTGATTATGATATACTAGATGCTTGGGATCTTTTTATGCGCTTTCTCTTTTGCTTATGTACTGTGCTCATGCACACTTTACTTTTATTTTATTTCTTTTTATTTTATTTATTTCTTATTGTATTCTATTTTACCATGTTTTTGAATGGCTATATGCGTGCTTCAATGTGTCTATCTACATTGTATTGCCTCTGAAATTAATGAAAATACATTGAGCTTTTGGTTTCTACCTGTATTTTGTGTTTCACAATATCATTACGTTTTTCTAGCTCTTTTTGAAATTTATGTGGATGCTACTTACACAGATAAGGTAGGCAGATAAGTGTTCATTTTTTTTATCCTTATTGTGCATTCATTTGAGCTAGAACACAGTTAGAAAAACTTTGGAACAACAATGTATAGAATACAGTAAAAGGCCAAGAACTAAATGTCATATGAAGTAAACTGCCAAATTAATTACTATCATTTCTTGCGTTCATTGAAGCTTTGACCCATTCAAGAATGGTTATTATACATCCATGCCTCATCGTACATGTGAGACAAAACAATTATTGAAATTCAATTGATTATTAACTATGTTATGTTGACTAATAATCAATTGAACATGTTAATTATTTGTTTCACTTACGATTAGTAATGTTTATATTTCAACCATTCTTGGATTGTCCATTGTGGATAGTTCAGGAAGTTGTATTTACGTTGTTGTCATCGTTCACGCATTTTCAATTGTCATTATATATTTCAAGCACATCCCTACTTGTGTTCTCTGGGTGCATAGTGGGTGTCGTGACAATTTGTTAGTGATAGAAAACTAGCAACATGTTCACTTCCCCCATCTCGTGTACTTGGAGAGCCATGGGGAGATGCTGCCGAAATTTATAATGACTACAATGAAGGAACTTGAGCGATTGATCACAATGTAAATGCAACATTCCTGAATTTGATAGGATCCATACCCTTTAGACGGAAGGTCATCGATTATAGGATTCACGAAGCATGCGTCATAAACATTATGAGAATGTAATCAACACCATTTACTTGAACACGTTATAGGGTAATTAACGAACATAGATAAGAGTTAGATAAATGCTCGGGGTAGGTTTTTCCGAAATACATGAAAGGAGTACATGATTTCATAGAGTTCGTGCGTCATTGTGCAGACAAAGCCAGTAGTGTTAGCCTTAGAAGTTACGTAATCTTAATTGTCTTGTTTTGATGATAACAACCCATTAGTGGTTCTAAGTAAGATTATCTTTGCTCAATAAGCTTTAGTAAGAACAAACACAAATGCAAAGATTAAGTAGATTCTTAATAGGTTAGACATCATCAAAAAGGGGGAGAATGTTAGCCCTGTCAACTACATTATCTTGGTTTATATGTTTTGATGATATTAACTTATTTGTTTTTTCTAGTATTTTCCATCCTTGAAGATCTTATCTAGTATAGGTACAAAGTGTCAGATACAAAGAGGTATCAAATCAGAAGCAAAGATCGGACCTAGTAAACATCAAATAGAAAAGATCGGAAGGACACTGACTCAGAAGCACCAAAGCACATTCCGGAGTTTTTATTATGTATAAATTAATTGTAATAAGGGTTGTGTGAGTGAGTGCGTATTATAACTCTTGTGGTGTGTATCTTACTTGATTTTTGAGTAAGAATTGAGCCATTGCATAAGCATACTAGGACACATGAGCATATAGGATCTACATAAAAGTAACAAACTCATAATTCATAGTTTTCCAAGTAAAAACAAAGAGGTTGTCAAAATAATCCTATACTCAATTAAGTTTTCAAAATGGGACGAGTGTTAAGTAATATATGAGTTATAAAAATTTTCAAAACTTCGTCCCAATTTTACAAAACTAGCTCTACGTCCTTAAGCCTTAAAAGTCAAGCACATTTTCAATAAAGGATATACTAAGCATATAAGATATCGAAACGAGTTTTCAAATATGTTTTCATAAAACAAGATATCTTATATTTATGGGGAAACTCACTTGGACAAGTTTTAATCTTCATTAGACTCAATATATTTCATTTAATTTTGTCCAAAAATGTTTTAAGTCATTAAAACACTTTTTGACAAGAAAAAACAAAGCAATCGCCACTACCGTGGTGCAGCCTTGAGTCCTGAACACCTTTCGGTATTTTGGGCATAAATTTTGGTAAAAAAGCCCAAATGAGACGATCTTGGTGTCCCTGGAAAGTTAACACAAAATTCCACAACTTTTATTTTTATGAAATTTTCTGATTCAGGGACCTCATCGACGAACACAAGGGATTCGTCGACAAGTCCAACGGGCAAAATGACGCTAACGGGCGAAAAACGGCTAGTTTGCTAAATAAAATATCTTTTCTTTCCTCCAACGGCTAGTTAATGGCTCCTAAGGCTCTTGGGCTATAAATGCAAGCTATTAGACTTGTATTAACATGGTTTTGAAGGTCTTTGATCATTATTAGTAAAAAACATCATTTTCTACAAAACCAAGCACATTGCATATTAGTTCTTCATTACATGTGCTCATTCTCTCTTGCTCACTTATTGTGTTTGATTCAATTTTTGAGAGAATAGTGTGAGGTTTGAGTTGTAAATCATATTTGCTCATTGCAAGGAGCATTCTTTGTAATCTTCCATCTTCTTTTGAAAGGTTCTTTGTGAACCAAGTTGTAAGGTTCTCTGTGAACCGAATCAGTAAAGACTCTTTGTGAACGGTAGGGATTTGTTCCCGAGTTTATAAGGCTTGCTCCGCCACAGAAGGAGTGATTATAGTGGATTCTAAAATCCTTGGCTTGGTGCTAAGGCGTGGACGTAGGCTTGGTGCCGAACCACGTAAAAATACCGGTGTTATTTTTCTCTCCCTTACACTCTTTATTTTTATATCTTGTGCATGATTTATATTTATATTGTGATATAATTTCTTGTATCTTTTCAAGAGTTTTTATTTTGTATAAAAATATGTATTCTGCGAAAAGAGTCTATTCACCCCCCCTCTAGACTATATCTCTGGGTTGGGACTTCCAACAAGTAGAATAAGGTGTCCTTGCAAGAAATGCCAAACCATAACATTCAAACACATTGATATGATCCATTCACATTTATTAGACTTTGGAATGGAGAAAAGATACACAAGATGGGTGTTCCACAATGAAGATTACGCAATTCAAAGCGATGATGATGACGATGAAGATGAGGAGCCAAATATAGTAGGTGGAAATACACGTTCGGAAGGGTTAATTGAAATGTTAGGTGACTTGCAAAGGGGGATTGCAGTGGACACGGACGATGTCAGTGTGTCGCGTACTGGTGACGAATCTACTTTAGTAGGTACCATACCTTGCGATCCTAGTACGTTGAATAGACTTGGTAAACCATTTGCTAATCTCGTGATGGATGCATGGGTGCCCCTATATCCAAATTGTAAAAAGTTCTCAAAATTTGAGTTTCTAATAAAATTGCTTCATGCAAGGACAATGCATGGGTTATCTCAGGGTGCATTCAACATGCATTTAAACCTCATTAAAGCGGCACTGCTTGATGGTGAAACAATTCCGAAATCTTTTTATGAGGCGAAGACATACGTGCGTGAATTGGGTCTCAATTACACTCCAATACATACGTGTAGGTATGATTGTGCACTCTTTTATGGTGAACATGAAAATACGAACGAGTGCTCAGAATGTGGTGAATCGAGGTATACAACTAATCAAAAGAAGGGCAAAAAGATCCCCCAAAAAGTTTTGCAATATTGTCCATTAATCCTACGACTGCAATAATTGTACATGTGCAAAAAGACTGCTGCTGATATGAGATGGCATCAAGAGAAACATCTTCAAGATAGAAACACCCTTAGCCATCCAGAAGACTCCAAAGCTTGGCCAATTTTGATAAAATGCATCCATGGTTTGCTAGTGATCCTTGCAACATTGAACTTGGCCTTGCTTCAGATGGGTTCAATCCTTTCAGTAACATGAACAACCCATATAGCATGTGACCAGTTATGATAATGTCATACAATATGCTGCCATGGCGATGTATGAAAGAACCCTTCATTTATATTTCGCTGCTTATTCTCGGTCCAAGGGCACCTGGTAATGATATTGATGTGTATCTGCGTTCGTTAATTGACGAGTTGATAGAACTATAGGAAAAAGAAGTGGAGACATTCGATGTGGAAAGCGGGACAACCTTTCGGATGCATGTTGTAGTGTTGTGGAAAATTAATGATTTGCCCGCTTACGGCAACCTGTCGAGTTGGAATACAAAAGGTTACTTAGCATGCCCACTCTGTAATAAGCATGATGGGTCATTATCCTTGAAGCATGGACGCAAGTTATGCTTTATGTGTCATCATCATTTTCTATGACTTGGACATCCTTTGAGGACTCGTGGCGTCAAAAGCTTTAATCGAAAACCTGAACAAAGGTTGTAGCCAAAATGACTAAGTGGGGAAGAGATATTAAACCAACTCAGATTGATTGGAGATGTGAAATTTGGGAAACCGCCAACCAGTAGAAAAAGAAAACGTGCTAAGTGGGAGTTGAATCAGATAAAGAGAAGCATCTTCCTCAAGTTGTCATACTAGAAAGATCTTCCACTACACCACAACTTGGATGTAATGCACATCGAAAAGAACATTTGTGAAAATGTAATTTGTACATTACTGGATATAAATGGGAAGACAAAGGACACCGCAAATGCTTGTCGGGCTATGGAAGATATGGGAATACGGCCTGAGTTGCACCTATTTCGTGATGGGGACAAACTTCTCATGCCATCAGCTTGTTACACATTTTCAAAGGATGAGAAGAATAAATTTTTCGAATGGTTGAAATCAATGAAGTTCTCTAATGGATATGCATCGAACATAGCTCGATGCATAAACACAAAAGAAGGGAAGATGTCAGGAATGAAAAGTCATGACTGTCACATCCTTTTACAACAAATTCTACCTGTTTTCCTTCATGGAAACTTGACCGAAGATGTTCGTTCGGTGCTGATTATGCTGGTCTTTGATCTCCTAGAGTAGTTTTTCTTGGTTAAAAAAAATGAGACTGGGGATATTTTCACAATGATTAATCAACAATGCATTCACATGAATGAGAACAAATGGAAAGATAAAACTTGCAGGCAAGATTAACATTATTAACTTAACAAAAATAGAGTATCTGGAGCTTATGCATGCACTAGTATAGAAAATATTAAAATGTAGCAAAGTAGAATTGTCTCTTGGAAGGATCCAATTAGGGGGAATACTTCCTCTTAAAGCAGTTTCTGGGAAGTATTTTGGCATTCAAATTATAGGTCCTTGCTACCCATGGTTGCATGCTAGGAATGAAGGTATGTTAAGGTTTAATTTTTATTTTATTTTTTTAACTAATAATCTGTGAAGCACAGAAATGACATCGAGACGCAATTATGATGCAACACAAACATGAGCCTGTAGTAAATTCTAAAAATGTAGGACAAGACATGTGCCCATGGCAAGGGCATGGCAGTAAATAAATATATAATTGCACATGTTTTATATGGATATATATTATGTTTGTAACATTTATATAAAAATGCATACCCAAAGAAATTATTAATATATCACTTCTTATATTGTAGATGTGACCAAATCCGCTATTATTTTAAATATTTCGTACAATATGTCATAATAAAAAAAAGTCTATGATTTGAACATTTTTGGCATGCAACCTACTATTGGAACCATGGAATGTTGAAGTGGATGGTGGTTCGATTACATCTTGCAATTCACTATGCATATTTTAGATATTGTTTTTGATTTTCTTGCTCTTCATTGAATTGGAAATTTAATAACTATTGAACCATCTCTTCGAAAATGGCCAACAATGTATATCAGGCTAACAGACTATTTCCCCTCCCCACCTCGCCCGACCTGCCCCTATATCTTGCCTCTGTCTCCCCATGAGGGGAAAAATGTCTTGACTCAACGCCTAGATAGCCCAATTAATATTGTAAACATGTATATGATAAAATTTTGACAAATTACTTGTGTGACTTTTCCTTCCAGCTTGGGGTAGCAATGGGGGTAATGCCAGGTGCTATCCATGGAATTTTCAATCACAGTAGGTGTCCATTAATGATTTGCTTTGAGTCCTTATCGTTTTAATTTAGTTATAAATGAACTTTCTAGACACATCCAGATGAAGGTTGAGAAATTCTTACAAACACTAACTATTTGAGAAAATAGATCCACATGGAAGAGTTTGGCCATAAATGGATGTGGACCACCACTCCTCGGAACCTCTAAGATCAGGCAAAACCAATGGAGATAAAACTTGACTAGGCAATCCTCGAGAAGCAACCCTCTTGCCCTATATAACAAAAACAATGAATTTATAATTAGGATGTTGTTTAAGCATGAGAGTTTGATGTAGCAGGAATGTTCATATTCATGGAATGAAAGGATACGCATGAAATTTGGGCACCCTATTCCCACCCTCCACATGGGTAATTTTCCCTCATTCTCATGGAAATACTACTTTTTGAACCAAATTGCAGCCCTATTTTAGTGGGTTGGACAACAATGCCCCTATAATATAATATTATCACACTATTGTTATATTCAAAATAATAATTTTTTGAAAGGATGAGTGAAAGTCAAACAAATATTAAACTTCATCCTTTATGAGAACAGCATTGCAGATTACTATCCATAATGTACCGAATGACTAAATCTTTTTTATGGATGGTATAATGTTATATGAATTGAAGATTAAACTACTGGAATACATGCTTGTGTTGAGCGCCAACTGTATGACTGATGTAGTATATTGTGAATTGCATGCTAGTAGTGAATTTAAGTTGTTGCATGCTTGAAATGATTTATTTGCTAAAAACAACCAAGTTTTAGGTATAAGTTTTATAGGAAAATGTCCAATTTAAGGACAGCATGCTGCCAAAATTTTGTTAAAATTTTTCCAAAATTAAATCATGTAGAAAGATAATTATGATAAAATGAATGTTAAAATATTTTTGAAATGAAGAGTGAAAGTTAAATGAATATTAAACGTCATCATTTATGTGAATAGCATTGCAAATTATTAGCCATAATACACTAAATGACTAAATCTTTTTGATTGATGATATTATGTTTTATGAATTGTAGATTGAACTACTGGAATACATGCTTGTGTTGAACGCCAACTGCATGGCTGATGCAGTATATTGTGAATTGTATGCTGGTAGTGAATTTAGGTTGTTGCATACTTGAAATGATTTATTTGATGAAAACAATTAGGTTTCAGGTACAAGTTTTATGAAAAAATGTCCAATTTATAGACGGCATGCTACCGAAATTTGGTTAAAATTTTTTCAAAATAAAATCATGTACAAAGATAATTACGATAAAATGAATGTTAAAATATTTTTAAAAGGATGAGTAAAAGTTAAAGGAATATTAAATTTCATCCTTTATGTGAACAACATTACAGATTACTATCCATAATGCATCGAATGACTGAATCTTTTTGCGTACTCATCAGTAATTCCTCCGATGTAAATTTCCCACAACCACACTTAAATTATTATATTTCTCTCGAGATTTTTTTTTTTCTAGTTTCTTCTTTCGCATTAGTGTCTGAATGTCTGACTATTTTGCTATCAAATCATTGATATACTTGTATACATATATGTTCAAAAATCGTATATTACTTTTTTTTTATAATTCTTAATTTGTAGGTTTTGCAACTGTCATAACATCAGCACGATGTCATTCACTATAGTCGGGTGCAGCTTTTGATTATTTTTTTTGTATTTTTTTATTATCTAAAAAGATGGAATTTCTATATTTTAATTTGAATTTGTATAATGTATTTGTATTTGAATTTTAAATTTTTTTTTTTTTATTATCTGAACAAATGGAATTTTTGTATTTTAATTGAATTTGTATAATGTAATTGTATTTGAATTTGAATTTGAATTTTGAATAATTTATAAATTTTTTAGTAATTATGGTTCAATGTTATGTATACGAAATGTAATTATAGATTTTTACAGGAATTAATTATTAAAAAATTAATAATTGTCCATTTTTAAAATATTAGTGAAAGTTTCAAAATCATCACTAATAGTAGAGTATTAGTGACAAATTTCAAAAGTGTCTCTAAAGCCCAAGTATTAGTGACGGTTTCGAAATTCGTCACTTTACTCTATTATTAGTGACGGTTTCGAAATTCGTCACTAATACTCTACTATTAGTGACGATTTTAAATTCGTCTCTAATACTCTACTATTAGTGACGATTTTGAAATTCCTTACTAATACTCTATTATTAGTGACGGTTTTGAAATTCCTCACTAATACTCTAGTATTAGTGACGATTTTGAGATTTGTCACTAATACTCTACTATTAGTGACATTTTTACTCTACTATTAGTGACGATTTTTACAGTGACGACTATAATCCGTCACTAATACTCTATTATTAATGACGCTTTTAAAATTTGTCACTAATAAGTACTAATAACCGCAATTATGGCGACTAATTCAAAACCGTCACTAAAACTATTAATGATGAATTTTTTTTATTACTAGTGACGGTTTTGATCTTTCACTAATAACCTTATTTTTTGTAGTACAAAATTTACCAATATATAAGAGCTAGCTTTGTGAAGAAATCAGCTGTTAGCTTTACCGTGATCCCAAGAGGGGGGTTAATTGGTATTTTTAAAATTTAATCCCTAAATAAATATTCTAACCCCAGTACATTCACAACCCTATGGTTAATCTAGTGCGAGTAATGAAAATGTATGCTAGAAAGTAAATAAAGCAATTTAATCATACACGCATGCACTAGAAAACAATAAAGTAAAGGTGACATGCAGAAATGTTATCGAGGTTCAACCAAAAGCCTACGTCCCCGCCTTAACTAACAAGCAAAAAGATTACCACTATAATTGCTCACTTAAATGGGTGGAGCGGCAACTAAACAAACCTGGTCAATTAGCACAGGGCTGACCTCAACCTTTACAACCAATCCTTACTGGACTGGATTACCGCCCCCTTAGGCCACGCCTGGAACCACTCAGATTTTACAATCAATGAATATTGGTACAGTGATTGTGCTTTTGTGTAAAGTAGATATGTACCCAGATATGCTCAGTCACATACACCACGAAATGATTTAATATGTAAGCTCAGCGTGGTCTAATATTTCAACTCTCAAATATATTTGCTATCAATGTAATGAGTGTGTGAGAGTGTCAACAAATAATCTTTGCTTCACAAGATATTCAACCAACGTGTTCACGCAAAGATATCAAGCAAGTCTCAAGTATATCAATCAACAAGATATCTCGATCACGTAGATGTCAAATAATGTATATGCTTGGTTTGCAAATAATATTTAATCTTTGTATTCAGCAAAATGATATGTAAGTCAATGAATATTGTAACAAAAATTAATCTCACATAAAAAAATATATTTTCAAAAATATATCAAAATAAATCACTGAAGATATTTGAGAATGTTTTTGAAAAAAATTTTGCAACCCAAAAACAAATACGAACTTCCTAAGATATTGCAACCAATATGCAATACTTAGAAGTTTAATACAAGTTTTCTCAGGAGAGACTTATTAATAAAGTCACCTAAAAACACTTAGGTTTAGCTCTCTATAAAATCGAATCAATCAACAAAGATAGGAGAGCAAACCTATTGAAACAAACACTCAATCAACGTATAGAAAGTTTAAGCACTAGTAAAGAGTAAGTTTGAGTGAATGAAGTATGAAAAATGAGTAGTAGGATTTTTGAAAATAAGAGAGAATTTCTTAATCGGGTTTTCTAATCAAGTTCCTAATTATCCCAAATGAGGGGGTATTTATAGACAACCCTTGAATTATAACCGTTGGGGACAAGGTTGGAATTATTAGAAAAGATTTAATGATTTTTAAATTATTTTAAACTTTTTTAACCGAGTTAACCGTGGTAAAAAATAGGTTCAACTCGAGAGCACTAGTCGACCAAGATGGGCTCGGTCGACCGAAGTTCTTGAGGTTTGATCGATAGGGCCAAAATTGAATTGCCGGGTCGATCTACCGAACATGTATGTTCGAGGTGATTTTTCTTATTTTGCAAGGTTGGGTCAACTAGGGTCATTTTGAACTAAACTGATCGGTCAGCCAGACCGTTGGATTCCCACACGTGGGAACTCAATCGACCAGGTTGGTGCAATACAAAAAAGGCTCGCTCGACTAGGAAGTTAAAATGTTGACTTCAAGGAGGTTTGGTTGACGGAGGTCAAATGACTTGTCATAGCTCGGTCGATCGAGTTTGGTCAACTGGTTGACCCAGACTGGGTTCAATCGACCGGGGCCAGAATGAGCAACCTAGGTCAGTTGACCAAAGGTGCACATTTTGTGCATTTCGGTCCTGTTTCATTTCACATTCACCTTATTCAAGTGTCTAACACATACAAGTGCAATGGTGAGTGTCCTATGGTCTTTTCTAGGTCTAGTTTTAGTTATTATTCAGTTTGAACTTACCTATTAGACCATGCATGTGATGTGTGTGATTATTACAAGTAGAAACCCTAATTACTATTAGTGACCATTTACATAAATGAAAAATATATTATAACATACAATAATTGGTTCTTGACTCTTCACTTTTTCTATGTGCATCTTGATCTGAAAATTTAAGTTCCTGCACATAATCTCAAACACCCATTAGATATAATGAGTATTTGTCATAATCAAAATCGGGCGTGACCTATAAGGTCAACATTCTCCCCCTTTTTGATGATGACAAATACAACCAGCAAAAATATGGGTATAAGCCTAAGAAGGCTCCCCCTATCAATATGCATTCAATTATTTTTAACCAAATTAATTTTACCCAGTTATTTTTGCCTCTCCATCTCCACCTTTTGGCAACAGCAAAAAGAGTTATAAGAGTTAAATAATCTAGGCAATGGGTAAGTGTTACATTTATATATTATAAGTCTTGGAAAGATTTTGAAAAATTTTGGCAGAGTGCCATTTGAAAGTGGACTTTCCAAAACAAATCCTATATAAATTTTAACCTTTTTGAGTTTATATAGCCTAGCATTTTATCCACAACTACTCAAACAGTTTAGTATGGTCCAACAATTAAATATAAATTTCAATATCATCATGAAGTGGACAAAGGAAGTGGCCATCACAAGTAATAATCAATACTCATTAAGTCCAATATGATCATGCTATAGAAATAAGAAATGTGCACACAAGCAATAATTGATATGCATAAAGTCTAAGACAAGAAGACATATCAATAATAATATTAGTTGCTAAGACCTTTTTAAATTTCACTTGAGAGCTCCCCCTAAATTGATGCAAATTATGAAACATTTAAGAAGCTTCTCTACTGTGCATTAAGCCTGATTCACGTCTAATTTGTATGAACCTATCTTCGGGAAGTGGTTTAGTGAATATATCTGCCCACTGTTCATTAGTGCATACAAACTCAAGAGCCACGTCTCCTTTTTGCACATGATCACGAAAGAAATGATGCATAATCTCAATGTGTTTAGATCGTGAATGTGAGATAGGATTTTTAGAGATGTTGATTGCACTTGTATTATCACATTTAATCGGTATTGTATCATAGTGCAATCCATAAGTTGTTGTTTCATATAAAGAGTTTGGGCACAACAACTTCCAGCTGCAATATATTCTGCTTCGGCTGTGGATAAGGCAACTGAGTTTTATTTATTGGAGAACTAAGAAACAAGAGATTGTCCTAAATAGTGACAAGTGCCGCTGGTGCTTTTTTTTATCAACCTTACTATCGGCAAAGTCAGCATCAATATAGCTCACAATCTCAAAGGAAATATGCTTAAGGTACCATAAGCCTAACTCTATAGTCCCAACTAGATACCTAAGGATTCGTTTAACTGCTTTTAGATGGGATTCCTTAGGGGCAGCCTGAAATCTAGCACACATACACACACTAAACATAATATCAGGCCTACTAGCAGTGAGATATAGGAGACTCCCAATCATGCCACGATACAATTTTACGTCAACAGAGATTCCTTACTCATCTTTATCAAGCTTAATGGAAGAGTTCATAGGTGTGCCAAGAATTTTACAATCTTTCATATTAAATTTCTTTAGTAAGTCCCTAATATATTTAGATTGGCATATGAAAGTTCCATGATTAGCTTGCTTAATTTGTAGCCCTAAGAAGAAACTAAGTTCACCCATTATGCTCATTTCAAATTCACTTTGCATGCATTTGGAAAACTCATTACACAACTCATCATTAGTTGCTCCAAAAATGATATCATCCACATAAATTTGAACTAGGAGCATATCATCATTTTTGGATTTGATGAAGAGTGTAGTGTCAATTTTGCCACGGGTAAACCCATTTTCTAGTAGAAAAACCACTAAACCTCTCATACCAAGCTCTAGGAGCTTGTTTCAATCCATACAGGGCCTTAGACAACCGATAAACATGATCTGGATATTTATCATTTTTAAAACCGGGTGATTGTTTTACATATACTTCTTCATTAATATAGTCATTTAGAAAAGCGTTTTTAACATCCATTTGAAACAATTTAAAATTTTTGAAAGCTGCTATGCGAGTAACATATGAATGGCTTCTAATCTAAAGACAGGAGCATATGTTTCATCAAAGTCAATCCCCTTCTCCTGATTATATCCTTGGGCAACTAGTTTAGCTTTATTCCTAGTTACTACCCCATTTTCATCTTTCTTACTTCTATATACCCATTTAGTTCCAATAGTTGTGTGATCATTAGGCCTAGGAACTAGAGTCCACACTTTACTTCTTTCAAATTGATTAAGTTTTTCTTGCAAGGACATTACCCAAGACTCATCCTCTATTGCTTCTTTAATATTTTTAGGTTCTTCTTGGGATAAGAAGGCAGAATGATTCGCTAGATTTCTCAAGGAGGCTCTTATGGCTACATCATGGGATGGTTCACCTATGATTTGATCTATAGGATGATTTCTAACAAATTTCCAATCTCTAGGCAACCCCTGATTTTCATTTTCATTATCTTTAGATGATTTCTAATTTGCTTCTTGGTTTTCACTTGCATTGTTCTCAATAGATAGTTTTTCTAAGCATTTTCTAATATCAATATCATCTTCATCATCTTTATTAGAAAATGGATTAGATTCATCAAATACAACATGAATAGATCCAATGACAGTCAATGTTCTTTTATTGAAAATCTTATATACTTTACTATTAAGTGCATAACCTAGGAAAATGCCTTCATCAGATTTAAAGTCAAATTTTCCTAAGTGTTTATTATCCCTAAGCACAAAGCATTTACAACCAAACACATGAAAATAGGAAATATTAGGTTTATGGTTGTTCCATAATTCATAAGGGGTTTTATTTATTGACAGTCTAATCAAGACCCTATTCATAACATAGCATGTAGTATTTATGGCCTCGACCCAAAAATATTTAGGTAATTTATGTTCATAGCATAGTTCTACCCATATCTTGCGATGACCTATTCTTTCTTTCTACCACAATGTTTTGTTGAGGTGTCCTGGGTGTAGAGAAGTTGTGTGATATGCCCTTTAAGTCACAATATTTTTCTGTCTTCATTTTTGAATTTCATGTCTCTATCACTTCTTATATGAGTTATCGTATATCCTTTTTCATTCTAAATTCTCCTACAAAGTTTGGTAAATTGTTCACATGACTCATTTTTGTGTGCAAGAAATAACACCCATGTGAATCTAGAAAAGTCATCCACAATTACAAAAGCATATGATTTTCTACCAAGACTTTGTACTGAATTAGGACCAAACAATTCTAAATGAAGCATCTCAAGTGGTCTAGAAGTAGATATGAATTTCTTTTTCTTAAAGCTAGATTTTGTTTGCTTACCCATTTGACATGCATCACAAATTTTATCTTTTACAAATGACATTTTAGGCAAGCCTTTTACTAGTTCTTTTCTAACAAGTTTTGACAATAAATCCATGCTTGTGTGTCCTAAACACCTATTCCATAACCAACTAGCTTCATTTACAGTAGATAAGCATGTTACTTGTTGTGAAGCTAAATTATCAAGAGAAGTAGTATAAACATTTTCATGACAATCGGCAGTAAAGTAAAAAGCACTTTGTGATCTGATTTGTTTTCTGCTATGCATTTATCATTTTCAAAAGATACTTTATATCATATATCACATAGCTGACTTATGCTTAGTAGATTATGTTTCAGCCCATCAACCAGTAAAACATTATCAATAGTAAGAGAGGAGTCCTTACCAACCTTACCTACCCCGATGATGCGTCCTTTTGCACTGTCGCCAAATGTTACATAGCCGCCATCCTTGGGAAAAATTGAAGTGAATTTTCCCTTGTCACCAGTCATGTGCCGTGAGCACCCGCTATCAAAGTACCACCGGTCCTTAGAAGAGGACGATCTTAGGCATACCTATAAAATAAGCTAAGTAACTAATGCTGGTCCCCAAATTTTGTTGGGTCCACGGGGGTTAGTAGTTGGATCTCCCTTAACTACCTATACTTTCCTAATTCTGGCACGCTTATTCCTAAGTGGACAATCAAATTGAATGTGACCAATTTGTTTACATTTAAAGCATCTTATTCTACACTTAAAATCTTTAGGAGGAATATGGGACTTTGACTCACGTGTAAAATGTCCTAAGTAAAGATTAGGCCATCTAACATTTTCAATACCATTAAAACCAAGACCCTCTTTACTTAAGGAATTTCTTTAGGCACCAAGTAATTTTTCAAAATTGAATTTACCCTCAGTGAATTTAAAAATGATTTTGGAGCTATCCTCCAATTTCCTCTCAAACTCAACAATTGTAGCATCTTTTTCTTTTAAAATGGAAACATGAGAGGTTTTTGCAATATCAAACAATTTTGATCAATTTTCACATTTATTTTTCAAATCATTATTTTCTTTGGTCATTTTTCCTAACAATTTAGATACACGAATATATTCAAACTGCAACTCTCTAAATGTAGGCATGCAATCAGAATCACAATCATCAGATGAATAATATGAAGATAAAGAACTAGAAGACGATACCTCATCATCTTGTGCCGTCAGGCACAAATTAGCGACCTCTGAGTCGCTGTGGTCTGATTCTGAGTCGCTGCTGCTAAGTTTGTTCCATGATGTCCCAACCTTTATGACTTTTTTCTTTTTCCTAGCCTCCTTTTTCAACAGTGGGCAGTCTGGTTTGATGTGCCCGACATTGTTGCAATTGTAGCACGTAGAAGCATTTGATTTTTTTTTTCTTTTGCTAGACTCTCCCTTCCCAATAGTATACTCTTTATATTTTTTATACGGCTTCCTATTCTTTCTGAAGAATCTGCTAAATTTTCTGGTTAGCATGGCCATTTCATCATCAATGTCAGATTCACTACACTCACTAGATGTGTTAGTGGAAGCTTTCAGTGCAGTCACTTTCTTAGCCCTATTATGCTCATTAAGTATCTCATTTATGGTCAATTCATATGTGATCAGGGAACCTATCAAATCATCTAAAGTCATGAGGTCTCTACTCTCAGCAATGGTCGTAGCCTTGGCTTCCCAAATAGGTGGTAAGCCTCTAAGGAATTTCCTAATCATCTCATATATGGGATAGGTCTTTCCTAATGCATGCAGTGAGTTTATGATGTGTGTGAATCTAGTGTACATGCTCTAAATGGACTCACCTACATTCATCATAAAGGCCATATACTCACTAGACAATATGTCTATCCTACTATCTTTCACATCCCTGGTACCCTCATATGTGATCTCTAACTTATCCCATATTTCCTTTGTAGTAGAACAGGCCATAATTCTGTTAAATTCATTTACATTAAGACTACAGTACAAAATATTCATAGTAGTGGCATTGAGGCTAACAGCTTTCATATCATCATCATCATACTCATCCTCGATCTTAAGAATCCTAGTTGCACCCTCAGTTTTCATAGGGACATAGTTTCCCTTAGAGACAATCCTCCACACCTTCCAATCAGTATTCTGAAGGTAGATGCGCATCCTTTATTTCCAGAAGGTGTAATTAACACCACTGAAAATAGGAAGTCATGTGGAAGATGGTCCCTCAGGGAAAGGGGTCACGGAGCTATGAGCCATAAGTGATCTTTCTTGCAAAATAACAACTAGTCTATGCTACATGGCTCTAATACCAATTGTTAACTTTACCGTGTTCCCAAGAGGGGGGTGAATTGGTATTTTTAAAATTTAATCCCAAGGTAAATATTCTAACACCAGTACATTCACAACCCTATGGTTAATTTAGTGCAAGTAATGAAAATATATGCTGGAAAGTAAATAAAGCAATTTAATCATACACACATGCACCAGAAAATAATAAAGTAAAGGTGACACACAGAAATGTTATCGAGGTTCAGCCAATAGCCTACGTCCCCGCCTTGGTTAACAAGCACAAGGGTTACCACTATAATTGCTCACTTAAACGGGTGGAGCGGCACCTAAACAAACCAGGTCAATTAGCACAGGGCTGACCTCAACCTTTACAACCAATCCTAACCGGGCTGGATTACCGCCCCCTCAGGCCACGCTTGGAACCACTCAGATTTTACAATCAATGAATATCGGTACAGTGATTGTACTTTCGTGTAAAGCAGATATGTACTCAGATATGCTCTGTCACATACACCACAAAATGATTTATTATGTGAACTCAGTGTGGTCTAATATTTTAACCCTCAAATATATTTGCTATCAATGTAGTGAGTGCGTGAGAGTGTCAACATGCAATTTTTGTTTCACAAGATATTCAACCAACGTGTTCACGCAAAGATATCAAGCAAGTCTCAAGTATATCAATCAACAGGATATTCGATCACGTAGATGTCAAATAATGTATATGCTTGGTTTGCAAAAGATATTTAATCTTTGTATTCAGCAAAATGATATGTAAGTCAATGAATATTGCAACAAAGATTAATCTCACATAAACAAATATCTTTTCAATAATATATCAAAATAAATCACCGAAGATATTTAAGAATGTTTTTGAAAAAGTTTTTGCAACCCAAAAACAAATACGAACTTCCTAAGATATTGCAACCAATATGCAATACTTAGAAGTTTAATACAAGTTTTCTTAGGAGAGACTTATTAATAAAGTTCCCTAAGAACACTTAGGTTTAGCTCTCTATAAAATCGAATCAATTAACAAAGATAGGAGAACAAACCTATTGAAACAAACACTCAATAAACTTATAGAGAGTTTAAGCACTAGTAGAGAGTAAGTTTGAGTGAATGGAGTATGAAAAATGAGTAGTAGGATTTTTGAAAATAAGAGAGAATTTCTTAATCGGGTTTTCTAATCACTTTCCTCATTATAGACACCCCTTGAATTATAACCGTTGGGGACAAGGTTAGGATTACTAGAAAATATTTAATGATTTTTAATTTATTTTAAACATGTTTAACCAAGTTAACCGCGGTAAAAAAATAGGTCCAACCTCAAAGCACTGGTCAACCAGGATGTGTTCAATCGACTAAAGTTCTTGAGGTTCGGTCGACCGGGCCAAAATTGAACTGCCGATTCGATCTGCCGGACATGTTTGTTCGAGGTGATTTTTCTTATTTTGTGAGGGTCGGTCGACCAGGGTCATTTTGAACTAAACTGGTCGGACGACCAGACCATTAGATTCCCACACGTGGGAACTCGGTCAACCAAGTTGGTGCAATACAAAAAAAGGCTCGGTCGACCAGGAAGTCAACATGTTGACTTCAGGGAGGTTCGGTCGACCGGGATCAAATGACCTGTCATAGCTCGGTCGATCGGGTTGTGGTCAATCGGTTGACCCAAACTGGGTTTAGTCGACCGGGGCCAAAATGAACTACCTAGGTCGGTTGATCGAAGGTGCACATTTTTGTACATTTCAGTCCTGTTTCATTTCACATTCACCATATTCAAGTGTCTAACACATATAAGTGCAATGGTGAGTATCCTAGGGTCTTTTTTAGGTCTAGTTTTAGTTGTGATTCAATTTGAGCTTACCTATTAGACCATGCATGTGATGTGTGTGATTATTACAAGTTGAAACCCTAATTACTATTACAGACTATTTACATAAATGAAAAATATATTACAACATAAAATAATTAGGTCTTGACTTTTCACTTTTTCTATGTGCATCTTGATCTGACAATTTAAGTTCCTACACATAATCTCAAGCACCAATTAGATATAATGAGTATTTGTCATAATCAAAACAGGACGTGACCTACAAGGTCAACATCAACTTTTACACACACGCACACACACGCACACAAGAGCAAAACAACCTCTAGTAGACACAAAGGTAGTCGGATCAATGTAGATGGACTGGATGAGTAGGAGATAGCCCATGTTAGAAAATTTTTTTCTAGAAACCAACTCAAAATCAATAGGGGGCTGTGAAAGGTCTAAATTGAATCTAGAGATCAACATTTGGCTATTAAAATAATGATATTGTACATTTAAAGGTCCTTTCATTAAGATTGTGTCCAAGAACTTAATGAGAAAATACTCACAACCTAAATCAAGCATGTCATATTCTCCCTTTGGGTTTCCACATTTTGTTTGCTTAACCATGAAGGGGATGGAAGCTTAGTGATCACTCCAAAACCATAATAATAACCAAGGGCCTCCAATTAGGTAGTTACTTTAATAATTACTAAGTGCCTCCAATAGGTATTTTAATTCTATCTAAAAGGAATGGATACAGTAGCTAATACTCATGGATGATAGGGTCTTTTAGAAGATATGGCACTCCCAAGTTCCTTGATATTAGGCTTGTATATTCTTCATACACTTGAACGATTTTGTAAACCTTTGATTGAATTTTTGAAAAAATGAATAGGTAAACTCTTCCTTTAAAAAGGTGTAGCTTCAACAATCTCCTTATCACTAAATTCTCTAGACGTGCAAACATTTGGACTCTTGCCTAGAAGTTTCTTCTTCTCATCATTTTCACATGGTTTTTATAGATGACCTACATGGTTTCCTCCATCAATCTACACAAACGAGAGGGGGGATTCCTAATTCAAGTCAAAGTTCCCTTAGAAAATAACTAGCTCTAAATAAGCATAATTTATACTAATTAAATTTGCATAACAAATTGATTTAGGCTAAGCAGTTTCTTTAAACGAATTAGGTGTCACTGAAATGTGTATGAATATGCTTTAAGTGCATTGAACAATTTAGAGATTTATAGACGATACTATGGCCATTTTTTCAAAATTAGTTAATATAGACGACAGAAAAATAAAATTTAATATTTACTCTACTTTTAGTCTCCTAGGTAGGAGAAAACTCAAGTTAATTATTTTCAAACATCTATTATTTTTTTTCAAAAAAAAAAAAGAAGATACATTTCACGTACCCCAAGTCCATCAATATAAAGATAAACAACTTATGTCCTATTCTTATGAAAATACAATGGAGCTTAAGTTGTTCAATTTAATGGCTCTTGCATGCATATAGAGTGGCACTCACATAGATCGCACGAACTTCTATCAACAAGATTATTTAATGGTAGGTTATAGTTCCTCTAAAAAAATTGTCATCATATTTTCTCATCATCTTATGCGTGATATTTATCTCCTCATTTTGCCCCACTTAACAATATTAAGTAAACGGTATACAGAAATAAAATTGGCGATTCAGCCCGTCTTTAAAGAAGGTATCGACAAAAAAATCAATAATTAAAATACGAAAAAAATTTGAGAAGACTCGAGAAGATTTTCAAATGTTAAAAAAAAAAATAGCACAAATAAAAACAAAGCCCGTGCCGAGTAAGAGCCCATTGGAAAAAATAAATAAATAAATAAATCTATGATCCTTATATAAAAAATTTTAAAATAAGTTAAAAATACACACAAGGAACATTTGTGCCAAGCAAAAGTCCACAAATCATGATGCTCCATTGAGTTGCCAAGGGTGTGAAAAATACAATTTCCTCCTTCAAAAGTGGGTCAAATCCCAAAACACTAAAAAGCAAGCTAAAGCTACCTAGGGGAGAGCTTGTCCTAAAGCACGTGGGAGGACTGTGGCGGGGGCATGTGGGACCCACTTAGGGATAGGGTTGGGGGCGAGGGTACTAGGGTTTACGGGTATGGCTGGAGGGCGGCCAGGCCCCAAAGTGCGCCGGCAACACGCCCTTTTGGGCTGGGGTCACTGCTCCATTACACCCCTCCCCTCCATTCACAGTTTCACAACACCACCGCATCCACTGCTGCTGGGCCCAGCCCACCTCCACCATCAAAGGCCCGAAGAATTTTTCACCCGGGCCCATCATTCCCTCCTTTGTGGGCCCCCGTCTCCCCTTGGAGCCTTCTGCTTTTCTCTGCTCATTGATTTGATTTTTGACATAATCATAAATAATAAAATATGTTTTTAAAAAAATACTAAAAAGCAGTGGGTAATTATGGGCGTTAAAACTTAAAAGTGCTTATGTGCCCACTGCTATTGTGTGCCGGGGGGTGGATTGTTCCGCTTACATGTCCATCTACGCCTCCCCTTTGCTTGATCATGCACATTCATGTGTAGACAGAGAGAGTTGTCAATTGTCTTCTCTTGAAATGATTGAAAAGTTATAATGGTTTGACCCCATTGCCCCCCATATTGCTATTTACTTTCTACTTTAATATTATTCCTATTTTTTTCTGTTTCATTTTAGCTTTATTTTCAAAAATTTTCAGATTAATTTTGGGGAAATTATATGGCTATTTTTCGTCTTTTGCATCCCAATGCACTTCAATTCGATTTAATATTGTTAAAAATTAATAAATTAATACTTTTTAGTTTTTTGGTTGGGAGAAAAAAAAAATTGAAAAAAAAATACCTCTCCTTTGTCTAATATTATACTTTAAAAAAGAAAATGCCTACATTTAGAAATATCCAATATGATCAAAGAAGCAAAACTATTTTCGCTCCACTTGTAAAAATTCGATGCAAAAAATTAAAAGAGCATTACATTTTTTGGTAATAAATTTAATCATACTTTGAAATGGAATGATTCTGGTCATTAAATTATTAGATAAAAATTTAAAAGTTATAATTATTAAACCCCAAAAATGAAGAGTCAAGTCAAGCACGTGATTAGAGGGATTTTTTCCTAAAAGAGTAGGTTAGGTTAGCCACATGCCGATCGCATAATCAAAAAGGGATTTTTTCGCATAATCATGTACTAACTCTGTCATTAGAGGAGATTCTTTTAGAGGACCAGATAAGTCTTCCACATGCTACCACATGAGCTAAGAGCGCCTGAAGTAGAGCCCAATTAAGGCAACCCATCTTGACTTAAGTGTGCATGATCATGTACACCATGAATATTGGTTGTAAGAGGCCAAACATCTATTACTTAGCATGTGGGATCAATGCAACAAAAGAATCCATTCTCCCAATTATAAAACACAAGGGAAATCTAAGCCAATTGAGATTATGTAGTTAACTCAAGTATATAAGAGAGAGGAGAAAAAAGTTTGACTGCATTTTGGACATTTAAGATTGTGTGACAAATTAAAAATGAGGTTTAGCAATTTATCATTAAAAAATGGATTTCATAAAAGGTCACATGCTATTTAAATTAGTTCATAAAATATATTGTTCTTACAACTATTATGTTCTAAAAGTAGATATTAGTCAAACGTATTAATGATATGTGCAATTTATAATAACCTTTCAATGTAATGACTTTATTCTAGTCTCCTTTTGAATCTAAGGACATTGTTTTAATAAATTTTTCTAACAAGACTTCCTCCGATTAAAGATAGAAGGTCCCTATTTTCAATTATTTGTTGAGTCATCTCTTATTATAGTGGTTAAGTTTAGGATTTTTTTTTTTTTTTTGGTTCATATTGGAGGTGTTAGGTTTGAATCTCAAACAAGTGAAAGTGTGATGCCCTAGTTTTTTTTTTTTTTTCAATCAAATACTTCTGACACCATAATAAGTATAAGGTCAATCAAGTCAACCCGGACCTAGGGTGGGATACCAAGGGTACACCTGCCACATTCATATATTGTCCACGCAGCGAAAAACATAATTCATCCAAATTATAGGTACAATACCATAGTACTACATTCTCCCAAAAATATATAGACCAACTCACAAAAATCATCAGACCCCCAAAGTCTATACAAACATATATCCAGTCCCAAAATAAAAACATACCCTGACTAATGGAAATCTACTCCTCCTCTATTATGGAGTTCGGTTCGCCTGACACCCCAAATTTCCTAAAATGTTTAAGATCTATGGAGTGAGACACCTCTCAGTAAGTGGGAATAAATTATTATCATTGTATGGCAATGAGTTCCAATGTATCATATCATGTTTATAAAAATATTAATTTAACTGAGGAATCATAGGAATATGTACTCATATCCATAAACATATATGCATATTTGTAACCATATACTTTTCTTGAAAATATAATCATGCTCAATAAATATTTTTGCATACAAAGTATCATATTTGTCAAAGTACAATCATATGACTATATCGCTTCTCTAATAAGGAGACTCATTCATATCATCGTCATGTAACAACCCTACATGTCTGGGTTGTGTGACCCGAAGGCGAGACTTAACCCTAGTTAGCCTACCAGGCTAAGTCAAAATACCTCGTCTGTAGTATGATTGGCCCACCGCAGCCTAGTCCAGACCCAGGGCCAATCAACATCTCTTCGAATGCCCAATCGACTTCCAATACCTACACGCTCCCCAAGCTGTGTGGTTGCACTAATTTAATCACTAGCAACGGTACCGTACCCTCATATCATTAATCAATCGGGTTCTCATTTTCACCACTCATTTTACATAAAAATATATTTTCCCAAAAGCTTTCATTTCTCATAAACATGCCCAAGCACATGAGTATCCATGTGGAACACAACTCATCTATAACTCATGGTGCTCAAGCTCATGAGTATCCATTTGCATGCAACACATCTCGTCTGTAACTCATGGCTATTCATCATATCTATCAATATAAAACTATTTTGACTGTGTATATCACATATTATCATATCATGTCTAATAAAAACATGTTGTTGATTTAGGTGTAATCCCAAGAGGGGGGGTGAATTGGGTTTTTTTTTTTTTTAATCTTTGAAACTTATTTACCAATCAATCCCTATTTCTATGTTTAACTAATTAATGGCTGGAATTTGATGTTGATTTGAATTACTAAATCAATGAATTTCCTTTTTACCCAATTAAGTGCATGTAAAGTTATTCAACAAACACAAGCAAGCTGGAAATTGAAATACGATGCAGAAAATAAAAAGGATAAGGGAAGAGAGAATACAACCACGATTTTATGAGGTTCATCCAACCCGGCCTACGTCCTCGCCTTGAGCAACCCACTCAAGGATTCCACTATAATCCCTGCTCCTTAAATTGGGACGGAGCTTCCCTTATAATCCGCTGCTTATAATAGGTACAGTTCCCTCCTAATCCGCTGCTTACAAGAGGTACAGCTTCCTCCTAATCCGCTGCTTACAAGAGGTACAACTTCCTCCTCACACCCCGTTCACAACCCGAACCGTGTTTACAATTTAGGCTCAAATCTGCAAACACTCAATGTTGCTTCTAATAAAAGTTGGTGAGTACAATTCAAAATCCTAGTATATTGATATATGATGTAACTTGAATCTCAGAATGTATGGAAACGATACAACCATTTATGTATGATATGCTTCAACACACAAATACTTTTTGTATGAAATCTCCCAAATAAAGATATATTTAAGCACTTTGGAGAATTTTAGGGTTCTAGTTCACTTGGTAAAAATGCACAAATATATCTTTTGTGAACTTATCAAAAAGTTTTGAAGATTATATCAATTACAATAAAAAAAGGTTCCTTTCAAATATTCAATCTCAACACAATCTTTGTTATATGCAAGCATGTATATATAGATAATGATGTTCAACACTCACAAACTGAATATATTGTTGTTCAGAAAAATATCCCTAAAAAAAATGCATATTTATAAAAACCAAGGATATTTAATCAAACGTTAATATATCTAAAATATAGATCCTTTAACAAACACACACTAGAATCAAATCTTTTTAACCAATAAAAAAACCTTAATCAAGTAGTGAGATTATCCAAATAATATATGTGAAAATATACTCACTATCAATCACCCGGCTTATTTCAACAATAGATTTGGAATGAGAAGTTCTTTGAAAAATAGATTTACTCTTGAATCAAACACTAATCAACCAATAGCTAAATCCTTTCTCAAGTAATGATCTTGAGAAAAAAATATTTATATGTATATGCACATTCAAGATCAATTTCTCTAATGATATTCAATAACAAGTAATGAGATGAGAAGTTCTTGAAAATAATAACTTGAATGATCAAATCTCAATACTAGAATGAAAAACTAGATGAGTAAACAAGTTCCCTTCGAGATTCTGAGTTGATTTGCCCAAGCTCGATGATTAGAAGTTGAAGTGTAGGCAATCGTATAGCAATGAGAGCAAGTTTCTCAATATTCTTTCAATAATATATATATTCTTCTCTTCTTGTGTGTCTTAGCTTGGTTCTAGGGTTTAAATATTTAGTATTTATAGTGTTTTGCCCTTAGTATTGATCTCAACCATTGGATCAAAGAAAAAGCTCGTGAGTTCTATTCATAAAAATATGATTTTTAAACTTTCTCACAACTTCAGGCTACAAATGTTGAAGTTCAGGCTCCTAAAGTGACTTCAAGCAATTGAAGTTCTACTTTAGGCAACCGAAGTACCTCGGCCTGCTTGCTGTGTTTTCCCATTAATTCTTCAGGCTACCAAACTTAATCTTCAAGCTACTAAGGGTGAGTTCAGGCTACTGAAGTCCACTTTTTCTCAATTTTCCTTTCTTTTTTTATTAATTTAAAAATCTATTTTACTTTCTTTCTTGGCTCTTTTATAAAGGTGCTTTCCAAGGTTTTCAGAATATTTCTAAGTCCATGAAAGTCTCCTAATGATATACATGAAATGCATGAATCCTAAAATCATTCTAAGTTATATTGAGTCAAATTAAATCATATGAAAATGTAAGTACATGAGTTCTAAATACCCATTCCCAAGATGTTCTTGAACTTTGCTGCTTGCATCTTGATTCTCGTACTCTTTGAGTTCCATGGATCTTGCCAAAATTTGTAAGTTTTACTTGAAGTTTCCATGCCTCGTTATCTTTCCGTACATGCTTAATATGGTTCCTGTTCACAAATCTAATGCACAGATCAAATACTAAGTGATTTGTCATTATCAAAAACGGATTGGACTCATAGAGTCAACAATCTCCCCCTTTTTTATGATGACAAATATACGAGCAAAAAATATATAATGGGTTACGCCTAACAAGGCTCCCCCTCAATTAATGCATCAAATATTCAATGAATGACAATGTGCTCATGTTCATACACTAGTGTTTAGCCTGAATCCAAATGAAATATGAAATATGCTCATAATAAATATGCTCATGATGTTTCAACCATGATATCAACAACAGTTTTTCCACCTTTGTATATCTCATCCTTTGCATAACATCAATAACAGTTTTTGCTCATTCTTCTTTGTTTCTGATTTGTTTTTATTATTTTTGCTCCCAATTTTTCTCCCCATTTTGACATCAACAAAAATGTGTATAATAATAAGACATGAATGGACTTACATTTATGTTCTTCTCCCTTTTGAAATCTTAATGTTTTAATCTTGTTCAACCATTAGATTTTTAACAGACTTGACTTCTCCCCTTTTTACATCAACCATCCCCCTTGCTAATGCATAAGATTCAATGATTATGTGAGGATACCAAATATTGATTAATGTGATATCAAATGTGGACTAATGTTATATCAAATGAGAAACAATGCTAATTGATTTGATACCAAATGTGAATTAATGTGAAACTAAAAGTTGATTGATTTGATACCAAGTGATTATATCTTAAGTGACGTTTCTCCCCTTGAATTATGTCATCTAATATAATTTCAGGCAACCATGTTTATTTTAACTCAAAAAAGTATCTCTCATGTTTTATTCATTCAAGCTCATACACATAGTAGCTTATGCAATTAAAAAATATCTCTTGCTTTAGTGCTCATCCAAAAATTTACTCTAGTACATATCTCTCACCTTTTGGATTTTCAAGGCAAATTGTGCTATAGATATTTGCTTTAAGTACATTCCAAAAAGAATTATAACCAGAAAGACTAACCATATAGATCCTCATTATATTAATGCATTTCAAAACAAGATCATATGGTTAACTCATGGAATTTTTGGCAAAATAATATACTTTTCAATTAGAGTATTCAATATAACCATCATAATTGAGTGCATGCTGCAGAAAGTTCGCTGCGCATCTAAGCATAAGACATATTGGTAATCATAATAGGATAAGCAATAATTTCCAAATGCTCCCCCTATGAATTTGAATACTTGCATAGATGAAATGAAATGCTTATACTTATCAAGGTTTAATTTCACTACTAGTTCAAAGCCATATAAGCAATCATTGTGAATTCTTTTAGACCAACTAGAGCGATACTGTGATGCACATGAGTTCTTTACACTCTTTCTCTAGAAATGGAGCTCAGCTCCCCTAAGTATTTTCAAGCATGCAACAAGATTAGTTCAATATAGTTTTAAACAGAAATCATGTGGTTTACATGTTGTATCAAATATGCTCACAAAAATTTTCATATACTTTTCATGATTTGATACCTGATGTAAACACAAAATATGATGCCAAATGAGATTATGCTTATGTTTCAGAGCAATAGTATTTTCAAGTTAACTTGCTCCCCTTCAGTTATGCACTTATCGTATTCTTATGTCTTTTTCTTGTAATCATTCCTCACTAGTTTTGCCAAGTGTTCTAAGATCTTGAATGATTTTTACTTGACTTTGCCAACTTTAGCTAAAAAAATCATAAACCATTTTACTTCAGAGTCATAAGCCTATACTGCTTCTTTTCTTATGGTCCTCAATGCACAGGTTTCCTAGTCATTTGCATTATCATATAGATAGAAACCTATAGCATATAGCTTAGCCATTTGACACATTCAAACTCTTCTAGTAGATTTGACTTGAAGTTTGAGAGCTTGTGAAATGAGATTTTGCAAATACTCTTAACAATTTAATTATCATTAAGTTCAGAAGAATATTCATTGTGTGTAGACAATATTCAAAATATTTTCGTGGAAGCGAATATATCAAACTACATAGGCCAAAGAGCAATTTTGAATAATATTAATTTTGGAATACTGCTCTTTAGGTATTTCTGATGATCCAATTATTGGACGATTGTCATGCTCCGAACCTGGAAATGGGACCCGAGGGTGAATTTAGTAACCTAACCTGTCTTTGTATCAATTTAAACATACATAATACAATACAAATAAGAGGGACCGACCCCGTGGGGTACACTGTTGCCTTATATACAAACGCATATACCAATCCATACTCATCAGATACACCACAGAATACGGTCTTTTATACATAAACAAGATCATACCAGAGTCTATACAAACTAGGAGATACATTCCTATAATTTCAACACGTACCCCAGGTGTCTACAAACTATCCTGACAACCTGGATACCAAAACTCGTACCAAAAAGGTACTAGTAGTAGCTACGACACCCCTTGCTTTCGGAAGCTAGGATGCTACTTACCGCTACCTGAAGGACCTGAAAAACATTGTACGTACATTCGGGGTGAGACACCTCTCATTAAGGAAGAAAACAATTTATATCAGTGTGGCATTCCAGGGTCATTTTACATACCTCATAACACTATACATACGATGCAATTTGAAACAATTCGTACAGTTTCACACAATTCCATACAGTTCCAGTATTTTCAAAAAACCATTCCAATTCATACGATATCAAAACATACATACATACATACGGTCAGTGTCGTCACACTAGTTCGCAACTACACCAGGTCACCTCGTCTCATAGCGATTACATTACTACATACGCAACTACGCTGCGACAATCAACGCCCAATAGTGATTACATTGCTCCGTACGCAACTACACAAGGTCACCAAGTCTCACATCGATTTTATTGCTACATGCGCAACTACAATGTAACGAATCAGGCCCAATAGTGATTACATTGCTACATACGCAACTATATAAGGTCACCTAGTCTCACAGCGATTACATTGCTACACATACAACTACAAAGTGACGACTCAGGCCCACAATGATTACATTGCTACATACGCAACTACACAAGGTCACCTAGTCTCACCACGATTACATTGCCATATGCACAACTATGCTACAACAACCTAGGCCCACAGTGATTACATTGCTACAAGTGGTGTAGAACACACCCTTCGGTAACCAGCCAGATCATACTGGTGATATTTCACACCCCAGATGTAGAGTCAGCCACTCTCACCCACGGTAGTTAATCGATACATGGCTGTAACGGCCTCAAAATTCTAACCATTTATATATATATATATATATATATATATATATATATATATATATTTGCATATCTATATCCATACCTAAGCAGCGGAAACACAAATCATCCATCCATTCATAGATACGCTATACAATACTAGAATTCAATATATATACAAGTCATAGTCATACAAAAATACCCCTCCAGTATCATCTACTCAAAAAAAAATATACACAAATCTGTCAGAACTCACCCTATAACCAGGGTAATCAAATGACACTCTATCCACGAGCCTGATCTGCTCGCCTAGTTAGCTCACCTGAAAAATGTTAAAGTAATAGGGTGAGTCGACGCTCAGTAAGTGGAAATATGCTATTACTAGTGTGTGGCAACTAAGTCAAGGATACTTTAAAATAGTAACTAAACTGTAATGCAATAAATCATCTGTAAAGCATATTTTTCTTTCACAATTTAAAATATACTGTATCGTCTAAATTTTCTACTTTTCATACTGATAATATCATACTATACTCATCATATACTGTAAAACTGTATACATATACATAACTGTGCTTTATCCCTGGGACTCTGTACGTCATGATTTGACCCCTCATGACAGGGTTATGTGGCCCGTAGGTGGGACTTAACCTGGTCGGCCCACCAAGTAAAGTCATCACACTCTACACTACCTCAGTTCGGTCAAACTGCATTCACTCCTAAGCATGGATCTGGCTGCTACCTCGTCTAACCGGCCCCCTCTACCCAGTGTACTGGGGAGCTGCATCCTCTCCGAGCACGGTTAGACGGTACCCACACATTATCTGAAATATATGGTTGCACTCTATCTGTATATAGCAACGGTACCGTGCTCTGTAAACTATATCTGTCTGTAATCTTTCCACAGGGATCTGATACTATATACATATATACATATATACTCTTTTACTGTTTTCATCATGTTCCCCCAAAATTACCATAACGTTATCTTTATGTACTGTAAATATTGTAATCTCTATATACTGTATCTGTAGCATCTTGATGCTACCTCTGTATATTTATCTGTATACTCTGTCTATATACTATGTATGTTATGGTAATAGGAAAACATGGCATGCTATAACACTGCACTATATATACTGCTTTGAGTAAAACTGTATACATGTATATGTATATATATATATTTGTATCATGAAACTATTCGTATAAAAGTTGTATATGCATGTAAATTTCTCTGTGCATTCAGTATAGTTTGATACATTATAAAAGCTGTATAAATTCTTCATTACGTGAAAATCTACTCAAGCCACACAATCATTTAAATTCATATTTTGTAAATACTATATAATAAACTGGTATAAATATGTGTTCATGAAATCTATAATAGCATTATGAAAACTCCTAGCATAACATATTTCCCTTACTCTAACTTTGAAAAACCCTTGTAAAATTCTGGCTCTATACCCGCAGGGTTCCTAACTCAACATCCTGAAAACACAATCCCCCAGAATAAAACATCAGTATTTTCTTACCTACAACATTTCTTATAACTGGGAAAAAGGCAAATACTGAATAAAATGTCTTACCTTGAGATTGGGACGAAATCCAACCCAACTTTTCAACCGATCAGCTCCGGAAAACTTGCAGAGAATTTCACGAAGAGCATCGTGGTAGCCTCAGATCTTTGATCTAGTGAGAAACAGGCCCGAAAATGAAGAGAGAAGTGAGAGAGAGGGGCGCGCATATATGATAAAAATCTGAGTTTTCCACTTTTATACTGCGGCCTTCGTCAACGAGACACGTCATCTTGTCGATGAATCTTTCAATAAATTCATCGACGAGTCCCTATATTCGTCAACGAAATTCAGGCTGCCCCATAACTCCTCTCGATATTTTCTCGTCGACGAGGCCCTGTATTCATCGACGAATTTCCTTATGTACTCGTCGATGAAGCCCTGTATTTGTCGACAAATTCTGGCAATTCCTTGAAATTATTATTATCGTTATTATCTCCAAAATGCGATGTCATCAACGAAGTCTACTGCCTCCTTCTGTTCCTATTTCCATTTTCCTCTCTCTTTATTATTTAAATATCAGTATTTTCTCGGTCATTACATTCTCCCCTCCTTATAAAATTTCGTCCTCAAAATTTACTATTTGTATTCCCATCTATACACTTCATCATTTCGTAGAAGAAAAAGGGTCTACTTATTTTATTATCTGCCCTCACTTGTGGCGGAGGAATACCGTGGTTACATTCTATGTTTTGGGACATTATATATATAAAACTAAAAACTATCTACTAACAAAAATTAGTACATGTACTTGCAAGAAAAACCTATCTAACTATTATACTTTACCTGAGTACTTCTATACTTCTTGGAACAACTGCAGGTATCTCTATCTAATCTGATCCTCGAACTCCCAAGAAGCTTCCTCTATAGCGTGATTCCTCCACAAAACTTTAACTAACTGTATTTCTTTAGTACATAAAGTCTGAACCTTCCTATCCAAAATCTGTACTGGCGCTTCTTTATATGTCAATGAATCCTTAAGCTCTATCTCTGCGTAACTAATGATGTGAGATGGGTCTGGGACGTATTTCCTTAACATGGCAACATGAAACACATCATGAATACGAGCCAAAGTTGGCGGCAAAGCTAGCCTGTAGGCAATTGACCCTATTCTCTCAAGTATCGCAAAAGGGCCAATAAACCTAGGGCTCAACTTGCCCTTCTTTCCAAACCTCATAACTCCTTTCACTAGAGCTATCTTCAAAAATACTCGATCTCTCACATCAAATTCCAACTCTCAGTGGCGAGTGTTTGCATAGCTTTTCTGCCGACTTTGTGCTGCAATGATTCTTTCTCTAATTAACTGGACTTTGTCGGACGCCTGTTGTAATATCTCGGGACCCAAAATGTGCATTTATCCTACTTCATCCCAGAAAAGAGGAGAATGACATCTCCTGCTATATAATGCCTCGTATGGAGCCATGCCGATACTAGCCTAATAACTATTATTGTAAGCGAACTGAACTAATGGCATAAACTGAATCCAATTGCCTTCAAAATCAAGCACACAGGCACGAAACATATCCTCTAATATCTGAATTGTCCTCTCAGTCTGACCATCTGTCTGGGGATGAAAAGCAGTGCTAAAAGCTAGTTTGCGTACCCATAGCCTCCTGAAAACTTTTCCAAAATCGTGAAGTAAACCGAGGATCTCAGTCCGAGACTATGGATATTGGTACTCCATGAACACGAACTATCTCCTGAATATATATCTCTGCCAGTCTGTCCATGGAATAACCAATTTTAATAGGGATGAAATGAGCGGTTTTTGTCAGACGATCTACAACCACCCAAATCGCATTCAGTCCTTGTCGTACTGGTGGTAACCCCATAACGAAGTCCATCATAACGTGATCCCACTTCCACTCTGGGATAAACAACGACTGCAGCTGCCCTGCTGGCCTCTAGTGCTCAACTTTGACCTGCTGACACGTCAAGCATTGCTGAACAAACTCAGCTATCTCCCTCTTCATTCCACTCCACTAGAAATACTCTCGCAGATCCCTATACATTTTAGTACTGTCAAGATGAATTGTGTATAGGGATCTGTGAGCCTTCTCCAACATAGTCCTCCTGATCTCAGCATCTGCAGGAACACATAGCCTCGCACAGAATCGCAGAGCTCCATCATCTCATATATTGAACTCCTCACCCTGACCATCACGTACTCTAGCCATCACTACAGCCAACTCTGCATCATCACCCTGAGCTGCCTTAATCCTCTCGTAAAGCGTGGGCTGCACTACTAGACTGGCAATAACTGCTTGAGGACTCTCCTCCACCAATTCTATACTGAACCTCTCCAAATCCACCAGAATTGAGTGCTGAATCTCCATAGCTGCCAATACGAATCCCCCTGATTTCCTGCTCAGGGCATCTGCCACTACATTTGCTTCTCCTGGGTGGTAACTAATCATACAATCATAGTCTTTAATAAGTTCTAGCCACCTTCTTTGCCACATATTCAACTCTTTTTGGGTAAAGAAATATTTCAGGCTCTTGTGATCCGTGAAAATCTCGCACTTTCCACCATATAAATAATGCCTCAAGATCTTGAGAGCATACACCACTCCAGCAAGCTCTAAATCATGGACATGATAATTCTTTTCATATTCTTTAAGCTGTCTAGACGCATAAGCAATGACCCCGCCGTGCTGCATCAACACGCATCCAAGACCCTTCAAAGAGGCATCACTATATATCACAAAACCGTCCTCCCCTGATGGAATAGCTAGTACTGGAGCTGAAACTAACTGCTGCTCTAACTCTTGGAAACTCTGCTCACAGTCATCAGTCCATTCAAATTTTACATTTTTCCTCGTAAGTTGTGTTAATGGAATTGATAGCCTGGAAAAACCCTCCACAAAGCGTCGGTAATAACCTGCTAACCTTAGAAAACTCCTGACTTCCTGAACATTTCCCGGCCTTTCCTAATTCAACACTGCCTCTATTTTGCTCGGATCAATTAATACTCCTGCTTCTGAGATCACATGGCCGAGAAAAGTAATCTGCCTTAACCAAAACTCACATTTCTTGAATTTTGCATATAATTTTCCTTCCTTTAATACTTGCAACACCAATCTCAAATGATGCTCGTGCTCCTCAAGACTCCTCGAGTAGACCAATATATCATCAATGAACACAACCATAAACTGGTCTAAATACTGGTGGAACACCTAATTCATCAAATCCATGAAAACCGCTGGTGCATTAGTCAACCCAAATGACATCGCTAAAAACTCCTAATGCCCATATCTAGTACGGAAAGCGATCTTCGAAATGTCCTCTGCTTTGACTTTCACCTGGTGGTAACTTGACCGCAGATCAATCTTAGAGTAAACCTAGGTCCCCTGAAGCTGATCAAACAAATCATCGATCCTAAGGAGAGGATATTTATTCTTGACTGTCAATTTATTTATCTCCCTATAATCGATGCACAACCTCATGGTTCCATCTTTCTTTTTCACGAACAGAACTGGCGCACCCCAAGGTGACACACTGGGCCTGATAAAACCTTTATCCAACAATTCCTGTAACTGTTCTTTCAATTCTTTCAACTCAATTGGTGCCATATGGTAAGGTGCTTTAGATACTGGTGCAGATCCCAGCAATAAATCTATAGTGAACTCAATCTCATGATCCGGTGGAAAACCAGGCAATTCTTCTAGAAATACATCTGGGAATTCTCGCACTACTGGTATGTCATCTTGGCCCAATTCTCCTTTTGGCAATTCTTTTATGTATGCAACATACCCCTGACAACCATCCTGTAGCAGTCTCCTCACCTGAGTAGCCGACACCAGCTATGGTGAGGCACGCACATGCGAACCCATAAATCTAAATTCTAACTCGCCTGGGGGTCTAAAAATCACTTCCTTCAAATGACAATCAATACTTGCGTGATAAGTTGCCAACCAATCCATGCCTAGTATCACATCGAACCCCTGCATATCTAGGACTACAAGATCGGCTAACAGCACTCTCTCCTGAATACCTACTAGAAAATTCCGAAGTACCCTCCTGCATCTAACCACAGATCCCATTGGTGTACCCACAGATAGTTCTACATCTAGTAGCTGAGTCTCTACCCCACTTATTCTGACATACCCCGCCGATATAAAGGAATGGGTGGCACTTGTATAAAAAAAAACAACAATTGTATATGGTAAAGCAGTAAGGGTACCTGTGACCACATTTCCAGCCGTCTCAGCATCTCTAGGTGTTAATACATAAACCCTTGCCGGCGCGGTATTTCTATGCTGACCTCTGCGGGGCGCCTGGTATCCTCCCCGAAATGGCCTAGGTGCCGGTACATAACCTGGTGTCATCTGATAGGATCGAGACATATGACTGGGTCTCTCGCAGCGGTAGCAAACATTCTCCCCAAATCGACATTCACCCCGGTGTCTCTGTCCACATCTGGTGCAAGTGGCGGGAGGCTGACTACCCTGAGATTCGCCCTGCTCTACTATCTGTCTTTGACCTCCGCCAGATCTACCTCCCCTCCAAAGGCCTCAGCTAGGACCCACCTGAAAGTTCGAGGGTGCGGTCCTCTTTTTCTGACTCTGTGCCTCAATCTCTTACGGTAAACTTTCCTCTGCTATGATGGCCCTAACAACCAACTCTGTAAAATCTTGGATCCTCAGTACCGCCACCTACCTGTAGATATCTCGCCTCAAATTCCTCTCGAACATTCTGGCCTTCTTTACTTCATCGGGGACAATATATGGGCAGAAACGCGAGAGTTCAATAAATTTCGCCGCGTACTGCTGGACTGTCATCTACCCCTGGGACAGGCTTATGAACTTCTGAATTCGAGCCTCTCTGACTGAAGCAGGATAATACCTATCAAAGAACATATCCCTGAAACGAGCCCAGGTCATCAGCACTGGAGTCGTCCTTTACTCCTCCAATAGTCTAGTGGTCGTCCACCATCTCTCAGCCTCCCCTGCTAATCTGTACGTAGCGTACATAACTTTCTGCTCATTGGTGTAGTGAAGTACTGTCATGATCTTCTCTACCTCCTGCACCCAATTCTCAGCAACTGTAGGGTCAATCGTTCCAAAAAAAGCTGGTGGGTTCATCTTCATGAATTTCTCTATGGTGCATCCCTGAACTGGATATGGACCTCCCTGCTCTCTAGAATTCCGTGCTATCTCAGCCATAACTTGCTGAGCCACACTACGTAGCACAGCATCTAAATCCCCACCTGTTGCGCCAGAAGGACTAGCACCATCATTCCCACTAGCGTGAGCGCTATTGCCTCCTAGGCCCATCCTTAAAACATATAGAACACTATTTCAAAATTATATCTTCCTACAAACCCAACTTATTCAACTAAAACTCCAAATCCTCTATTAACTATCTCTCCTACTTCTAGTCCCAAAAATCCACTCCTACAACCCAAACACATGACTCGTTGACAGTTTACTACGGTTTTCCTAAAATCGTCACCCCAGGAAAAACACAGAAACTACCACGAAATCCTATATCCAGATCACAGAACAAAACCTCAAATCTTTTCCCTATATTCTGGTATTGTTTCCCACTGCACTCTAGAGTCTACATAACCTAGCAACCTAGGCTCTGATACAAAATTGTAACGACCTCAAAATTCTAACCATTTATATATATATATATTTGCATATCTATATCCACACCTAAGCAGCGGAAACACAAATCATTCATCCATTCATAAATACGCTATACAATACCAGAATTCAGTATATATACAGGCCATAGCCATACAAAAATACCCCTCTAGCATCATCTACTCAAAAAAAATATACACAACTCTGTCAAAACACACCCTATAACCAAGGTAATCAAACGACACTCTATCCGCGAGCCTGATCTACTTGCCTAGCTAGCTCACCTAAAAAATGTTAAAGTAATAGGGTGAGTCGACGCTCAGTAAATGGAAATATGCTATTACTAGTGCGTGGCAACTAAGTCAAGGATACTTTAAAATAGTAACTGAACTGTAATTCAATAAATCATCTGTAAAGCATATTTTTCTTTCACAATTTAAAATATATTGTATCGTCTGAATTTTCTACTTTTCATACTGATAATATCATATTATACTCATCATATACTATAAAAATGTATACATATACATAACTGTGCTTTATCCCTGGGACTCTATACGTCATGATTTGACCCCTCATGACAGGGTTGTGCGTCTCGTAGGCGGGACTTAACCTAGTTGGCCCTCCAAGTAAGTCGTTATACTCTACACTACCTCAGTCCGGCCAAACTGCATCCACTCCTAAGCGCGAGTCTGGCTGCTACCTCGTCTAACCGGCCTCCTCTACCCAGTGTACTGGGGAGCTGCATCCTCTCTAAGCACGATTAGATGGTACCCACATATTATCTGAAATATGTGGTTGCACTCTATCTGCATATAGCAACGGTACCGTGCTCTGTAAACTGTATCTGTCTATAATCTTTCCACAAGGATCTGATACTATATACATATATACTCTTTTACTGTTTTCATCATGTTCCCCAAAAATTACCATAACGTTATCTTTATGTACTGTAAATACTGTAATCTCTGTATACTGTATCTGTAGCATCTTGATGATACCTCTGTATATCTATCTGTATACTCTGTCTATATACTATGTATGTTATGGTAATAGGAAAACATGGCATGCTATAACACTGTACTATATATACTGATCTGAGTAAAACTGTATACATGTATATGTATATATATATATATATATATATATATATCTATCTATCTATATCATGAAACTATTCGTATAAAAGTTATATATGCATGTAAATTTCTCTGTGCATTCAGTATAGTTTGATACATTATAAAAGCTGTATAAATTCTTCATCACGTGAAAATCTACTCAGGCCACACAATCATTTAAATTCATATTCTGTAAATACTATATAACAAACTGGTATAAATATGTGTTCATGAAATCTATAATAGCATTATGAAAACTCCTAGCATAGCATATTTCCCTTACTCTAACTTTGAAAAACCCCTATAAAATTCTGACTCTATACCCGCAGGGTTCCTAACTCAACATCCTGAAAACACAATCCCCCAGAACAAAATATCAATATTTTCTTACCTACAACATTTCTTATAACTGGGAAAAAGGAAAATACTTAATAAAATGTCTTACCCTGAGATTGGGACAAAATCCAACCCAACTTTTCCAGCTCAGCTCCAGCAGACTTGCAGAGAATCTCGCCAGGAGCGTCGTGGTAGCCTCAGATCTTCAATCCAGCGAGAAACATGCCCGAAAACGAAGAGAGAAGTGAGAGAGAGTCATGGAGAGAGAGAGAGGGTGTGGATAAATGATAAAAATTCAAGTTTTCCACTTTTATACTGCAGCCTTCGTCAACGACACATGTCATCTCGTCGATGAATCTTTCAATAAATTCGTCGACGAGTCCCTATATTCTGAGTTGATTTGCCCAAGCTCTCGCGTCTCCTAACACTCTGCCCAATCTCTCGGATCACCTGTCACGCCAAACCACGAGACACAGAGGGAGACTCATTGCTTGCCGTCTCCTCGGAGCCACTTTCCAAGTTATTATCCTTGGGCTCCATTCTGAAAACAGAATAGAAATCGGTTAGAATTCCTATATCGTACGTAGTTAACACAATCATAGACCTAATCATGTCAACTATTACTCTCACAGGTCTAAGCCTGTCTCGTCACACCGATACGAATCCATCAATGGTCTGCCCTGCCTTTACTGGAATCATCATTCCAGGAAAAACACGGAATACCGCCGACACATCCTGATCTCATAACATAACAACCCTTGACCAACACTACCCATTTCCTACATCCTATACTCTGGTATGTACACATCAATACTCCTAACCAAGTCTACAAGACCTAACAACCTGGTTAGCTCTGATACTAAGCTGTCACGCCCCGAACCCAGAAATGGAACCCGGGGGTGAATTTAGTAACCTAACCTGTCTCTGTATCAATTTAAACATACATGATACAATACAAATAAGAGGGACCGACCTCGTGGGGTACACGATTGCCTTGTATACAAACTCATATACCAATCCATACTCATCAAATACGCAGAGGAATACGGTCTTTTATACATAAACAAAATCATACCAGAGTCTATACAATTAGGACATACATTCCCATAATTTCAACATGTACCCCAGGTGTCTACAAACTATCCTGACAACCTGGATACCAAAACTCATACCTAAAAGGTACTAGCAGTAGCTACGACACCCCTTGCTTCCAGAAGTTATGATGCTACTTACCGCTACCTGAAGGACTTGAAAAACATTGTACGTACATTCGGGATAAGACACCTCTCAGTAAGGAAGAAAACAATTTATATCAGTGTGTGTCATTCCAATGTCATTTTACATACCTCATAACACTATACACACGATGCAGTTTGAAACAATTCGTACAGTTTCACACAATTCCATACAGTTCCAGTATTTTCAAAAAACCATTCCAATTCATACAATACCAAAACATACATACATACATACAGTCAGTGTCGTCACACTAGTTCGCAACTACACCAGGTCACCTCGTCTCACAGCAATTACATTGCTACATACGTAACTACGCTACGACAATCAAGGCCCCCTAGTGATTACATTGCTCCATACGCAACTACACAAGGTCACCTAGTCTCACATCGATTTTATTGCTACATACGCAACTACAATGCGACGAATCAGACCCAATAGTGATTACATTGCTACATACGCAACTATACAAGGTTACCTAGTCTCACAGCAATTACATTTCTACACATACAACTACGAAGCGACGACTCAGGCCCACAGTGATTACATTGCTACATACGGTGTAGAACACACCCTTCGGTGGCCAACCGGATCATATTGGTGATATTTCACACCTTGGATATAAAGCCGACCACTCTCGCCCACGATAGTTATCCGATACATGGCTGTTTTACAAACCCCTAGAATCATTTTGGAACTCACGTCCCTTTATATTTCAGCGTACGGTAATTAGCCACCACAAAACTGTTTTACAAATACCTGGAACAAATACATACAACCATACATACCACACTTATTTGGTTTACGGCAAATCATATCATTTACAATTTCAAGTATACAGTTTATGCAAATATGGATTACAGTCACCTCAATAATACGGTTTCAACGTAACAAACAGTTTTCCAATCAAAGTAGAGATGATACCCGAAATCCCTAATTTTCCCAAAAACTGTAACCCGAAAATCCTGCATTTTTACTTGATAGATTTTTCCAAATAAGTAGTCAAAACATACGTACGATTGTAGCCTACAAGCTTACCGATCCCAATTTCAAAAATGAACTGATATAAACAGAATCCCCTTACCTTAACTCGAATTCCAACTACGAACTCTAAAGTCCCCAAAACTATGAACCGAGACTCCGAAACCTGCAAACCACAGTACAATACTGGCTTACAATCCGTGCTACTACACATATACTGAATCAGAAATGAAAACTGAGTCTTACCTCGATTTTAACCCGAAACCCAAAATCCTCCAAAACAAGATTCTGATCCGCTAGAAACGTAGAGAATCCTTCACTGATCCTCGTAGTAACCTTGGATTTATAAACTGGGCAACGATCGGCAAACAAAACTAGAGAGAGAGAGAGAGAGAGAGCATTTGGGGAAACTTAGCCCCAAAGCAACTCAAAATATCCCTTTATAGCACCTTTGACTCGAGGGATTTCGTCGACGAGATGGCATCCTCATCAACGAGGTCTTCAGAAATTTCATCGACGAGATAGTGATTTCGTCGACGAATCCTGATATTTCCAACTTTCCAGACCTCTCAACTTTTTCTCATTGACGAGCCTCTGAATTTTGTCGACGAGAAGCCTTCTACCTTTGTTGACGAATTATGGCCCCATCGACGAAGTCTGTACAAATTCCATTTTTACTCCTCTTTTACATAATTAACCCCTATATCATGGTTCGGGTTCTTACAACGATACCTTATAAGTATGTCTTCAATATTAAGCAAGGGTACGACCCTATAACGGATGAATCTTTACCGGATATGATCATTGTATGGTAAAGATTTCTAGTGGAGGATGTTGCTTAATCACATATCAAACTTAGGGATTTTTATGTTTTAAGCACAACGAGAATATTTATTAAAAAAAAATGTCTAGGTAGCAATTTGATTCCCTTAGAGAATGCCCTAATTTGATTATAACAAGATATCTTTTAATAAGCACTAGAAAGATGTAGAGTTTATGATTCATCAATGCTTGTGGATATCAGTGCTTTAGGTCCTGATTTTTATTAGAATTTGCTTTTGTTACTAATGGTATAACTTTTAAGTTATAGGGAATTTTTCATGAAGTCTTTATGGGGACCTAAAGTCAATCTATGATCATTGAGCTTATTAAACCTATCATGCATGCAATGCATTAATTATTACAGACCATATTACTATTACAGACCCAAAGCAAAAAAAATTGAATGCAAATACAATAGACAAAGGTGGTCTTCATTCTTTTTGCTCTTCCAACGCCAACATATGATTTAGTTCTTATGGTCCTTATGGCTTCCTTGCATCCTTACCATCCATGTGTGCTAAGAGTTAGTCCTATTCATAAGCTAAGTGCACAGGTAAGAACCATTGTATTTGTCATAATCAAAACAAGAAAGACTCATAGAGTCAACAGAAGAGAAAGATTAGTGAGTGAAAGAATTAGTAGCAGAGGGAGAATTTTTGTTATAATTAAAATTCTCACTCACCCACTCTTTCCGATCTCATTTTTCAGAGATATTCGTTGTGATAATCTCACAAGGTTAAGTAAGAGTAAGTAAATTTGATTCTTTTAGATTTTTATTAAAATTTATACCTAAATATATTTGTAAATAAATTTTGATTATGTTAGTTATTTTTCATAAAATTTTTCTGAGTTTATTTTTACGCATATTTAATTATATCAGTTTTATCTTTAATATACTTACATTTATTTTTGAGTTAAAAATGTCCTAAACCCCTTGGATATTTTATAGCATTAATTTCTATTTAAAAAAAATATTTTTTACACGAAAGTTGTGTGGCATGAGTTTATTCTATGTTGCATATTTCACGAAAATATGAGTAAAGATGATATGAGTTTATTTTTACGTTGCGTATTTCATAAAAATATGAGTAAAAATGAGATCTTCATGATATTATTTTAATTGCATAAATTATATAATAAGATGTTTTCAAAATCCCTTATGGCTTAGAGGATATAGAAAATTACGAATGTTCGGTACCGTAGCCTAAAGTTTAAATGGGTCAAAATGCACCCACACTATTTATAAAGTGATTATATATCGTAGTAGATTTCTTCTGAATGCACACCTATTTCCGAGCCAGGACTTAATAGGAAAAATCTCACTCCATGATGATGAACATTGATTTAGTTTGACTGGTCAGCCAGCTAAGTCCAATTTTCAGACCGCACAACCCAGTCATGGGGGTAAACATGACTTACAATTAACAGGCCTAAAGGTGGTTTTTACAGTACATGTATATATATATTTAATTACGTGTGCATAGCTATTGATGAATTGAAGGAAATGTATATGCTTATGTGAATATGGGCATTTTTGTGCCTAAATGATGATTTAATAAGGAAAAGTATATATATAGTTATAGTTTTAAAAGTTAAAAAGTTCAATTGAACAACTATAGTATATGATTATAAAATTTTACTACTATAGATGATAGTAAAAGTTTTATATAGAAATTTTTAAATTTACATTGATTTAAAAAGCAGTTTTGAAGTTATAGTATTAAATATTATTTTATGAAATTATAATATTATGATAGCTCATTTTGGCCACACACTAATAATAATTTTATTTACTTATTGAACGTCGTCTCACCCCAATCATTATTTTACATTTCAGATAATTTTGAAGAGTGTACCAGAAATCTGACGTAGCAAGTACATTAGCGAGAGTAGAAAGACCAGAGTAGAATAAAACTTTAGCATAATAAAATTTAGAATATGTTTGTGTATTTTAGAGTTTTAGAAATTATAATTTTAATATTTGAGACGTTTATTTGTAATAAAGCTAATTAGTACTCTGGTAATAAAGATAATTGAAATTTATTGCGTCCACAGAAAAATTTATATGTAGGAACCCACTCAGGTTCCGGTCCTTACAGTGAGTGCAACCACACTAGTCTAGTATGGTAGTATTGGTGATTGATAGTCGATTGGGCATGCAGAGAGATGTTAACCGCCTTGAGTCCGGACCAGTTGCGGTAGGCCAATCATACTACAAACATATATTGAAGTTGACTTAGCCTGGTGGTGGCCAGCCTTGGTTAAGTCCAGCCTTCGAGCCGCACAACCCTATCATGAAGGAAAGCATGACGTTAGTGAGGAAAACCCTACGGGGGAAGTTCTTTACGAATATATGTTGGTTTATTTGCATGGAAACATTTTATTTAAATTGAACATGTTTTGAGAAAAGTAAGTGTTATCAATATATATATATGCATGAGTACAATTTTATACATTTTCTCAGTTGAAATTAATTATTAAATGGAGATGTTTTATTATATTAAAACTCATGTTGACACACACTGACCATAATTTATTCCTTCTTGCTGAGAAATGTCTCACCCCATTATGATCTAATATTTTTCAGATGCTATAAGGAGTATAACAAAAATCAAAGTGCGCAGTGGAAGCATGGGTGGGACAGAAGGTTTTATTTAGAGTTGTTATCAATTTAATTGTGTTGTAATGAGTTTATAATTTTAAGGATGTTAATTGTGCCATATGAGAATATTGTTTTTATAAGGTGATAGTTTAATACTCTGGTAATTTTGCAATTGAGGTCTTCCACTGTTTGTATCAGTGAGTATTATAATATGAAATAGTCAGGTTATTACAGGTGATATCAGAGAAATTAAACGAAAATTTACAGGTCATTACAGTTGGTATCAGAGATTTATTTAGAATAACACTCTAGACCCCACTTTCGGGGTTTGGGGCGTCACAATGTGAATGATAAGAAATTTGGGAAATATTGATGTTGTTAAAGTAATAAGGAAAATGGGGGATGGCGAAACGAAACACCCCGATAATTATAGAGAAAGGAAAAGGGGGACAGCGAACCGAAACGCCCCGATAATTATAGAGAAAGGCAAAGGGGGATAGCGACATGAAACACCTTGATCCTCGGGACTTTTGTTTGAGGGCTTGTTGATTTGGGGAAGGCGATACGAAACGCCTCTCAACGAGTGCTTGTTATGAATGGCTGGATTAAGGGACGACTGATTTATGTGTGTGTGTGTGTGTGTGTGTTATGCAATTATACTAGTGTGAATACAATTTATAAATGCTATCTCATTTAAAGTTAATTAAGGAATGTATAATGTTACATGATAACTCATTTGTCACACACTGATAATAATTTATTTCGTCTTACTAAGAAATGTCTCACCCCAATAAATAATTTTACTTTTCAGGATCACTAGGAAAACTAGCCTAGGAGCCTAGGGTAGGGTGTGGACATTATAGATAGGGTAAGTGCTGATATGGATAAGCATATATAAAGGTTTTTGGTAATTTTGGGTCATAGTCTTGTCTGGGAAAATGGTATAGAAATGGTTGTGAGATAGTACTTTTGAAACATTCCCCTTTCGGGCGTTGTCACTTTCCCTTAGGAGCCTTGCGCCCGTGGCAACAACGGGTGCCTATCAGAGCACTCACTAAGATTGAGGCGTTACGTATCGCCGTCCCTCGATTCAGCAAGCCCCTGGGCGGAGAGTCTTACTTCGCCACAATCATTCATAAGTGAGAGTTCCCGAGGATCGGGGGTAACTACCCCTTTGCTCTGATACCATCTGTAACGACCCCCTTTTCGGGCGTTGTCACTTTCTCTTAGGGGCTTTGTGCCCGTGGCAACAACGGGTACCTATCAGAGCACTCACTGAGATTGAGGCGTTACGTATCGCCGTCCCTCAATTCAGCAAGCCCCCGGGTGGAGAGTCTTAGAAAACCACGGTAAATCCATCGACGGTGATGTTTCTTAGCCATAAGACGGGTCCTTATATGGAGAACTTGGATGTGTATTAGATTTAAAGTATATAATTGTGTTGTTGAGATTATGGTGTGGGATATGGTGAATCGTGGAATTATGGGAATGAAAGACCAGGTAACAAATTTCGAAGACGAAATTTCTTAAGGAGGGGAGAATGTAAAGACCCGAAAATTTAAAAGGATTAAAATAATTTGAAAAATAAAATAAAATAAAATAACAGATAAATAAATAAAAGGAATGACGTGGGAAAAGAGAAAAAAAAATTAAAATTAAAGAAATTAAATTAAATTAAGATAAATTAAATAATTAAATAATTTTTTATTAAATTAAATATTTTTACATTGGATTTAAAAAAATAATAATTAAAATAAGATATATATATATATATATATATATATATATATATAAGTAAGTTAATATATATATATATATATTTATAAGTTAAAGTAATATAATATATATATATATATATATATATATATATGTAAAGTCAAGTTATCTGACAGAAAGAGATAAGAAGAGAAGAAAGAAAGAAGAAAGAAGAAGAAAGAAGAAAGAAGAAAGAGTCCGAGGAGTCAGGACGCCCCCCCCCCCCTCTCTGCGAATCTCTTGTGTGTCTCCTCGTCCGTCTCCGCCTCTCTCTCTTCTTCTCTCAATTACTCGGCGAGTTTGCGACGGATTGGGAAATGGAAGGTGCTGTTGGAATCCTGGTTCCGCTGCTGACATTTCTACTGGAGCAGATTTTTCATGGGAATGGCTTAGGCACTGCTCTTGGGGAAAGGTAGTTTTTCCTCATTTTCTCAATTTCGCCATTAATATGTGGTTAAATCGACGAACGAATACCACCACGAGGTCCTAGTTGTTGTCATCGTCATTTTGACGTATGTAATTTTCCAATTGGGGTTTTCTAGGCCCTACTCCAAAGCGAGAGTGGGATTTGGAAAATTTGGCAATTTGGCTAAATTTAAGGGTATATTTATTTATTTAGGAATTATGACCCTAGAAAATATTTAAATAATATTTTTATTCAAGAATAATTTATTGGAATTAGGAATTTAATTTCAGAGTCCGGGTGAGCGCCGCAAGTATTTTTCGGAGTCCCTGTTGACGTAGTTCAAGAAACCAAGTAAGGGGAAAAATATATATTAAATCAGAATTTTTATGAATTAAATGAAAAATAAATTGTATTATATGTACGTGTAATTTTTCAGTATGGGTAAAATGCCAGCTGCTTAAATTATATATTTTTTAAGTTTAGGGATGTTTATTAGATATGTATATGCGAAAATGAACTGATAAAAGTGGGAAAATATTTTCAGGATAATTATGTAAGAAATGAAAGGTATTTTTAGCATATAAACATTAAATGTTGGTTGGCTTATTTTACAGGCGGTGTATGAATTTTATTGCTAAATTGTGTGACATGAGTAAAATAGAATTTTGTGTGGAATTATGTTATATATATACGAGATGCAAGATATACAGAAAATGAAATGAGCATGAAAATGATATATGAAATATGTTGCATGTGAGTGTTAATACAATCATGGAAACAACCACGGCTGAAAAGATGCCGACCACGGTTGAAAGGATGCCGAAGCTAACCAACCACGACTGAAAAGATGTCGACCACAGCTGAAAGGATGCCGAAGCTAACCAACCACGGCTGAAAAGATGCTGACCACGGCTGAAAGGATGCCGAAGCTAACCAATCACGGCTGAAAAGATGCCGACCTCGGCTGAAAGGATGCCGAAGCTAACCAACCACGGTTGAAAAGATGCCGACCACGGCTGAAAGGATGCCGAAGCTAACCAATCACGGCTGAAAGGATACCGAAGCTAACCACGGCTGGAAAGATGCCGAGTATTTATGAATTAAAATAAAAATGAGTATGAAATGAAAATGAAATGAAAAAGGAAACGAATGGAATGGAAATGAAATGTGGAATGTGAACAATGTAAAATGGGAAAGAGTCACTTAAAGTGAAATGCAATGCAATGTTAAGCCATGAATATGAACATATGTGTATGCTTGAATAATGATAGAAAAGAATGATGTATTATGATATTAGAAGTATTTATGTATGTAGAACATGTTATGATTGGGCGAGGCGTACCTTTCGCCTAAGGGCTTGCTGAGTAAGGCAAGTGCACTAGTAGCTACAGATGGGGTAATAGTCGCATAACGTACTAGGGCAGAGGGAACCTACTTGTATGAGCGAGTAGATTTCCCTATCCTTAGGGCCTTTGCCAGTAAACTTTTGTATGAACTGTGTGAGTACGAGATCAATCTAACACTTGAGGGCTTACTGAGTAAGGTGAGTGCCCTAGTATGCTTAAATTGCGACCTTTGGGTTGTCTAAGTATCAGAGCAGAGGGGTGCTACTTGTATGGGCAGGTAATCACCCTTATCCTCGGGTAATCTCATGGGTTAAATATTTGCATGTGTTTGATTAGGATAAGGGAATGATTTCGAAAATTATGTTAAGGATTTTCAAATGTTAAATATTATGTCATTTATAAACTTATGTTGGCCACACACTGCTTTAATATATGGTTTCTTCCCTTACTAAGATGTGTCTCACCCGAATATGAATTCATTTTTTTCAGGATTTCTCAGGATCGAGCTTTGAGAGCTCGAGATTTTATAACATTTTTGGAAGATATAAGAAAAAAGGTATATTTTTATGTTAATTCTGATATATATATTTTATGTTTTATATCTTTATGTTTTAACTCAGTTATGAAAGGATAATTGTTAAACATACAGGTATTAGTGGATAATGTTTTGGAGACATGTATATAATTGAATACTGGTGGATGATTAATTTATTATAGTTGGTAGTTAGAATTAGTAAACTCTGGTATTATGTTATATGGAGATTATGATCATATTTTTCCGTTGCATATGTTTTGGAATATGATTTATGAGGATATGATCAGGTATAACGCACCGGACCCGGGTTTAAGGGTTCGGGGCATTTCAACTTTGGTATGTATAGTTTTTTTATTTTTAGTTCCGCAAATAGTGGATGGATATAGATGTAATATTCGAAATATTATGAATATATGTTTTATAATTATAATGAAAAAATGGAGACGTGACAATATGGTATCAGAGATGTCATGTGATGACGTTAATATTACATTTATTATTGTTATAATGTTATGAGAATTTTTGGGGTGTTACACTACCTGAGTCTAATGACCCGGGTTTGACCCAAGTACCTAGACCTAGGTCAAGGTTTGACCTAGGTCAAATCATCCTGCCCACTCAACCAAACACTTAAACCAGCTCAAACCAATACTGGCCTAATTGGGTCTGGCTTAGCCCAATGCACCACAACCTAAGACCCTAAAGCCCACCTAAGTTTAGCCCAAATCCTAACCTAGCAGAATCCCAACCTAACTTAATCCCCAAAGCTCAATCCCTAAAAGACCATAACCCATCATAGCCTATTAATCTAACCTTGTACCTAACATGAGCCTCCATTATACCCGTTTGGTTCTTAGGAAAATCTAGGAAAAACACAACAAAATTCAAAAGCTAGAAATAAAAACAATATAAAATAAAGGGAAGGGGAGTTTCACCTATGGGATTTCGATTTTAGTTATGGGGCTGGGGTTAGATAGCAAATAGCTCGAGGCTCTCTGCTCTTTGTTTTGAATCAAGGCTTGCATGTAAACAAGAAATCAAAAAAGTGAGAGAAGAGAAGAAAGAGAGATGAGAGAATTGAAAGAAATGAAAGAAAGAACAAAGATTGGAAAGGATCCGAGAGAGAGGAGGAGGCTCACCTGGGCTTTGCCTTGAACGACAGTAGTGGCCGTGGCCATAATGGCGGATGATAGAGAGATTGATAGAGAGTGTGGGTTGAGAGAATGAGAGTCGATTGGAAGAGAGAGAGAGAGATAGAGAGAGAGAGAGAGAGAGAGAGAGAGAGAGAGAGGGTTTGTGAACTTTTTGAAAGTTTAGGATCTTTTTACTAAATTTCAACAAAGTTTGTAGATAGAATTTATAAAACTTGAAGATAGGTTTATGCCTTTTTTACCAAACCGCAAGAAGAAAGAGAGAGCGAAAGAGAGAGAGGAATATCTTTTGGTCTCTTGAGTAAAGGACTACAGTCATAAACAACACTATATAAGTTTGCATGTCATTTATTCTTCATCAAACTCATGCAATGTGCTCGTAATCTATTTTTATTTATTTTTCCAAAGTCCTAAATTTTTTTTTATCTACTCAATAATTTAACTAAAAATTTTCCATGCTTTTATTAAAACTTATATTATACATAAAAAAATATTATAAAATGTCCAAAAAAATATCCACAGAATAAAATTTTATTGTTTATCATGCAACTAATATTTATATAGGAATATTTATTTAAAAAGTGAAATCTTCTTTATAAATGTATGTATAATAAATAAAAATATTTATTAGCTAGCAACCAAATACCAAATATATTTTTTTCTAATACTTAACTAATTATACTTATATAAAAATTATTTTAAAAATAAAAATAAGACTAAATGTACTTATATAAAAATTATTTTAAAAATAAAAATAAGACTAAATGAGAGTTGGAGACCCAAGAAATTCCAAAAAATATATATATATAAATTATGAACCCAAAGGTCAAGTAGTCAACATCAGACATAATGCGGACTCCCCACTTCCGTGTTTTTGTGAACTCTACGACCTTCCACACATCAAAATCTTCATCAAAACCCTAAAAAAAATTATTTATGTATAATATATATAAAAGCAAAAAAATAGTAGATAAAATAAAAAATAAAATTATCAAATTGCCTTTGAAAGTGATGTTCGGGTTTTGGTCTCAAATCTCCCAACATTAAATTCATTAATTAATCACATAATTATTAGAGTTTACCATTTGATTCCCCAGGACTAACCTCTGCTTGAATCCACACCGTCCAACCATTATTTTCATCCAACGGTCAAAACCCTTCTGATGGCAATCAATGTGCTTTTAGAAGATCAACGGTGGAGATGAGCAATAGTCATCACAATGAGTCACCATGATGCTGCTTTGTCTCCTAACAACCAAATTTCTGGGCATGCAGGGTTTTGACGTTTTTTAATTTTGACTGCTCAGCATTTAATGAACTTTCACTATTTTATCAATTTTAATTTAATTAACTTTAATTATTTGAGTTAAATGATTTGACTCCTTTTAAATGATTTGATTAATATTAATTATTTGTGCTTCTTTTTTGGGTTACCATTTAATAATGCATTGATCTTATGATTGAAGGCAAGATTGAAAAAGCAATATTGATTGGAATAAGCTATAATTTTTTACTTTTGCGAATAAGAGCTTATGAGTTTTTTTTTTCTTCAAAGAGTTAAAAGTCTTAAGCAGAATTAAATTTCCTTTTTTTGTTAAAAATTATTTTTGACTCTTATTACAAGTCAAAAGTTGCAATTAACTTTTGACGATTTATTTTTAACTTGTGCAAGTTAAAAATTTATTAGAATTTTTTGAGACATTATCATAGCGATTGTGACATGTATAGCACATGATTGGTTGTATTATTGGAATATATTACAACTTAGCTCTTTGTAGTGTACAGATGACTAAAATGATAAAGATAGTTTTAGTAATTAAATTCTTTCATGTATGTTTGATGTTATATTTTTGTGCATTTACAAACATTTTTTTTCTTAATTATTGTTACTTTTTGCTTTATAATTTTTGAAAAAATTATATAGGAAACGTTTCCGTACATGCATGAGTGTGCTCATATTTTAGATGTTAAACATATAACAAATTAGTCCTACATATATTAATATCATATATGTAAAAAGAGAGATTTATTTTTAATGTGTAAAATTTAGAGAATTGGCACATAAATATTAGTTAGAGAACTCATCCTCAAAACGTAGGTATAAAAGAGAGAGAGTTAATAAGATCTTATATTGACTTGGAACTGCTCATAGAGGTGATGTGAGACTGGACCCACACCAACACTCCCCCACGGAGTCCAACCCACGGAGGAGCCAAACGACCCAAGACCCAGCTTTAATACCAAGTTAGAGGGCTCTTCCTAAAAACCTAAGTATAAAGGAGAGAGAGTTAAGAGGATCTTATACTGGTTTGAGGCTGTCCTGTAGAGGCGATGCGAGACTAGATGCATACCAACATAATTTTTGATGTTTTTTTCTCTCATTTTCTCTTTTTTTATTTTTGTAAAATAGAATATAAAAACACATTTGATGAGAATTTATTATATTTATTTGATTTATTTTTCAAAATTCACAAATGTAGGCAATTTTTGGAAAATGAAAAATGTCACTAATCAATTATTTTCATTAAAAATTCAAAACAAAATTTGAGCAAATACATTTTAGATGATTTAGAAAATTTCTCTTTCTCACATTGGTCTAGAGAATGCATTCTTTTGAATTTGTAAGGATTTATTTAGTTGCGGAAAATTATTTTAATTTTTAATCTATTCAAATAATTAAAAAATATCACTTCATGATTAAACAAACTGTTTTCATACTTCACATAATATATTTAATATACGGCCTTAGGCATTGCCTTCTCTCACCATTACTCATGCATGCAGACCTATCAACCCATTTGGTCTTGAATTAAAAAGTTTACTTTTAAATTGAAGGATTAAATTCATTTTCCATTTTCTCCAAACGCGACTCTAATTAAAGAATTTTTTCCTTATTTTTATTTATTTATCTTTTGTTAAGTTTATTTTTATTCATGTAGTATTTACTTATTTATTTATGCTAGGAATCAAAGCTCTGTTTCTGAGGAAACAAACATGTCTCGTGTCAGAGAAGATCACAATCCACCATAACCAAAACCCTAGAACAGTCCAAGCTGCTCTGATCTCCCAAACTGCCGTTTTTTCTTTTTCTTCTGATACACACAAATCTCGTAATGTAATGCTCGTAGTGTCTGCTGTCAGCTTTCCAGAAATTCCCATTACTTTCTAGGGTTTCGGATTGAATTCATCGCCTAGTACATTTTCACTCCCCCAGCCTTTTTTCCTCCCCAAATTCCTTGTTCCCCACATTTTCTTTTCTTTTCCTTTTCCTTTTCCGTTTCCCTTTTTCCATTTTCCTGAGAATCGCAACACCAGATGAGCCAAAACTCCGAGAAAATTTTTGGGGCGCGAATTGGGACAAGATGCGCTCGTCCAATCTCTTTCTGCTGTTCCGTGCAATCTGATTCTGGTCATGTCTGCTTCCTCTGTATTATACATACATACATGCATACAGCCTCGGCGCACATTAGCCCTTCTGATGGAGGTATGCGTATTCCCAGTTCACTCTAGCATTCTCGGCGCATGTTAGTTCGTCACTCTTTTTTTCTTTTATGTGCAAGTATGAAGGAATATGTGAATTTTTTTTTCCCCCTCAAAGGGAAAAAACAAAAGGCAATGAAAGAAAGCTGCCCGTAACTTTCTATGATTTGTCGGGGTTGTTGCCCAGAAAAGTGGAATTGAAAATATTATTTAAAAAAAATAAAATCTCCAACAGTTTGATTCTCTGTGCATAAATCTTAAAAGTTATTGAGAATGATTATTTAAAATATTAGTAAATGGGAACAAGAGTGTATTGAATTTAGAGTTTTAATTATTTCAAACACACATTATAAGAATTTCTCTTATTAACAGTGGAGGAGAGTGATTAGAGACAAGATTATGTGCAAAATAAAGGATGGCTTCTGAAAAACCAGAGAAAGTTCCCTTCTCTTCTCCCTCACCTCTCCTCTCCTCTCTCTCTTGGCCTCTTCTCTCATCAAAGCCAGCTCCTTTTTGCTGAATACTCATTTTGATTGAGCTGAGATTGTCTTTTTGAGTCTCTTCTTCTTCTCTGCTGACTGCACCCTTTTTCGTGCTTTCTTCTAGCATATGATATCTCTGAGGCAAGCTTAAGCTTAAGCTTCCCCATCTTCTTGTTGAAGTTTTCATTGATGTCTGTGCCCTTAGAACACAATTACATAGGCCTATCAGAGGTTTCTTCAGTGGAAATCTCTGAGAAGATGTGTAGCTTGTCTGAAGAAAAGAATCAGAGGAGCAATGGTCTCAACTTGAAGGCTACTGAGCTGAGGCTAGGCTTGCCTGGGTCTGAGTCTCCTGAGAGGAATGATGGACTTGGGGGAGCCCTGTGTAAGGGGTTGGTGGTGGTGGAGGATAAAAGCGGGTACCCGCTTGGGGTTGTGAAGAACTTGGTGTCTGGGGCGAAGAGGGGCTTCTCTGACGCCATAGATAATGGTTCTGGGAAGTGGGTATTCTCTGGCGGTGGTGGTGGATCTGAGGTTGACTTGCCCAAAGGAGGTGGTGCTTTGTTCTCTCCCCGAGGTGCTAATGGTGCTGGTGGTGGTGGGAAGCCTCTTGGTGGGTCGGAAAGTGGCAATCAGCAGTTGCCGCCGTCCATGAAAGATGTCGTTCCGCAGTCGCCAAAGCCGGTGCCGGAGAAGAAGCCTCAGGGTGGTGCTGCTAATGGCCATGGGTTTGCTCCCTCAGCAAAGTAACTGCTTTTCTTTCCTCTCTCTCCCTCTCTCGTAGGAAATTGAGAGATAATTCGTCATAATTATTATTGTGCCATCTCTCCTGTTGTTTGTGGGTTATGAATTTGTTCATGTGTCTGTCTGTTCCATGTCTGAGTGTTTTCTTTAAAAAACAAAAAAATAAAAAACAAAAAATCTCAGCTGGTTTCCGATGGAGTTAATCTTTTTTTATTTTTTTTTTCCCTTGTAGTTTTACTGAATGGCTGTGTATATTCCTTTATTATCATGTTTGGCATCTGCTTGTAGGCTTTTGATCTGTTTACATGCTTCGGTTTTTCGAGTTGTACCTGTAACATGAGTCCTGAAGTCCTGCGTAAGTTGTGTGGGAGGGGCAATGGTCCCTCCAAATTTTCTGTTTGTTCTCAAAGTTTACCTCACAAGCCAAGAGGGGAAGGAAAGACCTTGCCTGAGATTGTGAGGTGGCCATATATCGTTTTGTGATGTATCTGCTTTGTGTTTTCCTTATTATTTTTGTTGCCTGGTTTTATAAAAGAAATTGAATCAACGTTCATTTTTGGCTTTAACCAAAATATATAAAGTTGATTCATCTGGCTCTCACAATGAATAAAGTCATAATTCCCACCTCTTTGTGTGTATGACAGGGCACAGGTGGTTGGATGGCCCCCAATTCGTTCATTCCGAAAGAATACCATGGCGAGTAATCCTCCTAAGAATAATGATGATGCAGAAGGGAAGTCGGGTTCCGGATGTCTGTATGTAAAAGTCAGCATGGATGGCGCCCCCTACCTGAGGAAAGTTGATCTCAAAAACTATGGCAGCTATATGGAACTCTCCTCGGCTCTTGAGAAGATGTTCAGCTGCTTTACCATTGGTAAGCTTTCTCTGGATCCGCTCCTCCTGTTCATCTGCTTTACAACTGCCAACCTCTCTCACTCTCTCTCTCTCTCTCTCTCACACACACACACACACACAGAGGCACATGCGCATGCTTGCCTATTGTGGGCATGCGCATGCTTTGTTCCACTAGAGCTGGGAGTGGGTTTTTATTAGGAATTTTGACTTACTGCTAGACTTTTGGTCAAAGATGTACTCAATTTCCTAACCTGGAAAAAATTTTCTCTGCTCAGTCAAAAAATCTTATCCGGAAGGGTAAGCATTCCATCTAATCGGTTAGTCGACAACCAAAAAGTGTTTGGCGGATGTTTGGATGCCCTTTGCAATATGAGTCAGTCAATTGTCTTAAACATGGCAATTAAGTTCACAAAGTGCTGTTGTAATATGGAGAAATAGCATAATTTCGAGCTGGAATAGGAACATGGCCAGTTGATGATGCTCGAGTACCTTTAAAACATATTAGGAAAAAAGTGAATATTCTCAGCATAAAAAAAAACACACACAAGCACACAAATGCCCCATTACAAATCTCATGTGAAACATTGTGGGTTGAGTCAACTTCCATGAGATGTCCATGAGCCCAATTATTAATAACAAATTCATGGCATCTTAACACCTTGCTTTTCCACTTTCCAGTATTGAAAACTCAAAAAATGGATCATTACGATAACTGTGCATGATTAAATCGGTAACTATTGCTTTATGGGTGGGCCTTTCAATTATATAAGAATAAGAATAATTCAGATGTACAAAATCTTTGATCAAAGTGCAATCCCTCGTAAATTTTTAATCAATAAAATTTATGAAGTTAAATTTTTGCTTGGTATATGTGTTTGTACTTCACTTGAACTTCAGACAATTATTTAATATTTATTGGTGTCTTAAAAGAAGACTTCCTGAGTCTGATGTGCGAATCTATTTTATTTCCTTTCAGTAATTAAAGTCATAGCAACCAACCATGCGAAAGAACAAGATCTCGTAATCCTATTTTTAATTTGGAAAGGAGATAATTTTTTGCTAATTGAATGGTTCAGGGCAGTGTGGCTCACATGGAGTTCGCACCCGAGATGGGCTGAGTGAGAGTCGCTTAATGGATCTTCTCCATGGTTCTGAATATGTACTGACTTATGAGGACAAGGATGGCGATTGGATGCTAGTTGGTGATGTTCCTTGGGAGTAAGTTAATTTCTGGAACTAAACTATATTTTCTCACATATCTGAATCCTATCGTTGCTGATGATCGATTGGATGCTAGTTGGTGATGTTCCTTGGGAGTAAGTTAATTTCTGGGACTAAACTATATTTTCTCACATATCTGAATCCTATCGTTGCTGATGATTCCTCAATCAAACTAAATGGGGTATTCTAGAGCATTCGTAGGCCATTATCCAACAAAACCATACTTGGAAAAATGAAACAATATTCCCTTCTCATATTGATATGCTTTGTTGTTGTAGGATGTTCACCGATTCTTGCAAGAGACTCAGGATAATGAAGAGTTCAGAGGCAATTGGGCTTGGTAAGTAATCAGCATAATGTTTACTCTTTTACAGATGCAAGCTTTCTGGCTTGTTTAACCACAATTTGCCTTTTCTATGATGTTCAATATGGAGAGGATTTTAGCTTTAGGAAATTCCTTTCGGTTTTTGATTTATTATTGCTGTGGACATAAACGGCCTGTTGCTCATTTTCCATTCTTCTTGATAACAGCTATTGTTTCCATTTTTCCATTGGGCAACTTTTTGTGTGATTATTGCAGTGGACGGAACAGCCTCTTGCCCAATTTCCATTATTCTCTGATAGCAAATATTGTTTCCATTTTACCTCTGCATGTGTCTTTGCTCTAAATACTTGAAAGATTAAGGGGCCAAAATGCCCGTCATTTTAATTTTGGCTTGACTGTTAAATATTGTAAGGATGGAAATTTCTACCTTTGCGATTCAGCAATTTGTTTCTTAAATGCAGTGTAATTTTCACTGCAGTTGCTGGCTATCGTTTGATGTAAAAGTACTTTAATTAGCAATTAGCATTGGACATCGCCTGCTAATAAATGTGTCAATTTCTTGTTCTTGCAGCTCCTAGAGCCATGGAGAAATGCAAAAGCCGCAACTAGCGCAGCCCTGTGATCATGCATTCTCTTCAAACAAGGTGGCATTCATCCGAACTCTTAAATCCCCAAACCATAAAAGAGGTTGGACTCTGTTGTTTTCCTAAATTTGTATGTTTTTGAATATTTTGAAAGACTTTGTGCACTAGAAAAAACATTCTAGTAGGCAAGAGATATCTCCGTAGAATTACAATTCCAAGGTTTCTTAGGTTTGCCCTCCCAAAACTTTCCTCCTCCTCCTCCTCCCATGTATTCTGATTGCTGGCCTCTTGAGGCTTCAATATTTATGTAAATGGTTTGTCTGTTGTCGCAATTTCTCTCTTTTTCTCTATTTTTCTTGTGAAAGCTAAACAGAACAGGCTTGGCTCTGGGGTGAGTCATTTGGTTGCTGAGAAAGCAAGGGAAGGAGAATTTGAAGCTCCTTTTCGCCGTTCATGGTGAAAATGAATCAGCTCAATTGAAGTTGTATTGAGTTGATTTTTTTTTCTTTAAAAATTTAATGTTCCATAAGAAATGAAGAGAAATAAACTTTTAAGTTGTGTTTGGAAGTACGTATTTCGATAATCCGTAGCAAACTTCTGTATTGTATTTTATATTATTTCATAAAAGTTTAAATTTAAAATCTAAAATTTGTGTTAAAGATAATATGTAGAATGAAAAAATTTACGTCTTTCCAATAAAGTGGAAGAGTATCAGAAGGGTACAGGGTCAGTCTCTGCCTTCTTCTGTATTTTATTCAATTTAAAATTAAAATTAAGAGAAAATGAACTACCCAATTTATAAAAAAAAGAAAAAGTTAAGAGATAAAAGATGTGTGATGTGTGTGGATGGGTTGGGGGGGAGGAGGGGGTAATAATAATAAAAGGTTAGATGAGTTGAAAGGTGTGAAGGGATGGTGTTTGGCCCACCTGTTCTCCACCAGAAGGAAAGAAACGAAGAGGGTTGAAGGTGGTTGAGGGGACATCATGTCATTCCATTCATTGACTCCTACACGCATATTTGTACTTGAGAAAATACATGTCTTTGTATATGGGGGAGTAATTGGAAATGGGTTATTCAGGATTTCATTTATTTGTGTTTGTGGTTAAGAGTTTTAGGCACAGTTTTGTGCATATGCAGATATTAAAATACAAAAAAATGTATAATTTAGGTTTGATTAGTGTATTTCGGGCTAATAGGTTTTACCAATATATAAAAAGAACTCTTTAAAATATAAATTTTCTGCTTTTTGTGTTCTCCAATTCAATTTTTAGGATTCATTTTTTTGTATTAGTAAAAGTAAATATATATTTCTCTAAAATTATGTACAACTACACTGGACATCCTCAGGAAACAAATCTAACAAAATAACAAAAAGTATAATTCAACTATGTTATGTGCATAAAAAAAGAGAAGCCATTGCAATCTAATCGAGGCTTACCTATGGGGATACCTAGGGTATCCAAACTTAACATCTCAGCTCCCAAACTCCTGAAGATATGGAAATCTTTCATATACAGTATATATATATATTCGCCTGGATATATTTTATAATAACTTCCTTCAGTGTATCTTTTTCTTCAAACTTTTTCATATTCCTGAAATGCCATTCACAGTACACTGTCGAAGCTAGGCAAGCCCTCTTTGCCACAGTTTGGACTCCAATCCCTTTAATCTCCTTATGGAGCCATTTGAAGACCATTTTTAAAGTTGTCATGGTTCTCGTCCATCCAAGCCAACCCCTTAAATGATTCCACACCTGTGCAATAACCCTACATCTAGAGAGAGAAGTTCTCTTCCCTCACTAAGGGGGTGCACGAGTTAGGGGCTGAGTCTTTGTTTTGCTTGGGATCTCGTAGGGATTTTTTTTTTGGTTTGGACTGTTGGATCTGCATGGTTTGTGGTGGCTAAAGGCTTTCTTCAACCTCTGAGAGTGTTCGGGTGCAGGTTTGTTCAATTTCTGGTTTCTCGCTCACGAGTAAATTTGAATTTTGAAGTTCAATAGTGCTTATGGGTCGAAAGGCTACAATTAGAGCAAAAAAAAGAAGTGTATTGGATGTTGAATCGAAGGAGGTGATTGAAGATGCATTGAGATTTATATAAATTAAGGGGGAAAGGAAGGAGATATGGAGGAAGAAGAAAAAACATGAGATTCTTGCTGAGTTCGCTCGTTTTTCTTATAAAGTGATGCAAAAAAATCAGAGTGATTCGAAGGATTTGAAATCATCTTCGGAGTTGCATGAAATAATGCAGAATCAGATGGGTATAAATGCTAGTCCTTCCTCTTGTTCGAGTGAGGTGACAATCTGTTGCAACTAGTTAGGTAAGAAGTCGAAGGAGGTTTCGTTGATGATGAAGGAGAAAATCCTTGTAGAAATGGGGCTAGATGAGAATAGCAGCTCGCAGATGGAAGAAGATTCTAGCAGGAAGATTGAAGAAACAAGAAAATCATGGGATGATGAGGAATGCACCGAAACTGATATATTGGGATCGAAAGATTCGAGTGATGTTGTGGCCTTGGTTCGTGATAGAGATCATCGACCTGGAGGCAATAAGGAAAATCCTGAAGAAGGTAAGATTAACCAGCAGGAAAAGCAAGAAGGAAGAACTATAATGAGGAACAATAAAATGGTGGCCTAGGCTGAACTTTTTGCGAACAATAGGAATCCATCAAACTGTGGTTCCTTACCAGCATTCACAGCAAATGGTGATGGTGCTCGCATCACGACTTTTGAAATGATTGATTCGGTGGGGATATCTAACAAGTACTTGGTGGGATATTTCACAGGAAGGTTCCCTGGTAAGGCTGCTTTCAACTCGTTGGTTGGATCATGGAAGGTACCTGTGGAATCAATTCAACATGATAAGGGAATGATCATATTCAAGTTTCAAAGGGAGGAGGACCTCAATATTGTATTGCAAAATGGCCCCTTCTCAATCTATGGAAGAACATTAATCTTTAAGAAAATGCCTAGATACTTTCAATACGGTCAATAGCATAAAACCATCCTTCCAGTGTGGATATAGCTGAGAGACCTTCCTGTGGAGTCCTATGGCAATTAGGAGAATATGCTCTAAAATTAGAAGACCATTATATATGGACAAATTAACCACGAACAAGGAAAGGATTTCATATGCAAGGGCCATGGTCGAATTATATATTGCAAAGGAAATCAAATGCAGTATTAAGGTTTGGCTCCCTAATAATGTTTTAATCATGTAGGAAGTGGTATATGAAGACCTACCATGATTTTGTAATAAATGCAAATCGATTGGACACTCTGAGGGCTTTTGTAAGCCAAGGATAGGAACAGAGGGGACATTAGGGCTTAAATATAAAGTCAAGGAGCCTGCTCAGGTTGATAAAACAGAGAAAGCCATAGAAAACTTGCTTGTGTAGAGGGAGACGAAGGAAAAGGGGGTGAATGTTTTAATTGGGTAGTCATACCCTAGTAGTCTATGAAAGTAGTGGGTGCCTTGAAAGTTGCAGATGATGGTAAGAATATTGTAGAGGTTACAGGTACACCTAAAGATGATAAACGAAGCAGTGAGTATTGAAAACTATGGTGTAGTCTCAAGAGGGGGGTGAATTAGATTTAAAATTTTCTTTTAATTTTTTAATGAATTATTGACTTCTTGTTGATTTATTAAATACACAACAAATACTTTCAATCCACGACCACAACATAAGTATTTAAATAAACAAGTTACCAATCAATCAATCAAACCAAACAATTTTCCAATCAACCACAATATTCAAACTAAGATAGAAGATTCAACTTGTGTTTGTTTGCAGCCTTGTAGTTAATGAATTTGCTTTTTTAAAATGAGGTGCAATCCAATACTCTTTCCAAAAGCTTAGACGTTAAATAAACTTTTAGTTTAAAGAGTCTTTGAGTGTTTCATCAATCAACGTACTCCCTTACGATTTTCGCAAAGAATGGATTAACCAACGTACTTCCTTTCGGTTTCCACAATTCCAAAAATAAATTAAACTTAAGTTTATTTAATATCAAATCCACGTAGTGTTTATGATTAAGGAATTTAAAACATCCACGCAGTTTATATATATATATATATATATATATATATATATATATATATATATATGATGAAAATAAAGAGTAAAGGAAAGAGAGAGTGAGACAACGGTTTTTACGAGGTTCGGCTTATACCCAGCCTACGTACTCACCTTTGGCAAACCACCAAAGGATTCACTAAAGCTAGTTCCTTTGCTGGGTAAAACAATACTGTTTACACACTCCTTTGATTAGGCTAGAACCCGCCTCTCCAAACGATATACCCTCGTTCGGTCACTCCTTCAATTAGGCTAGAACAATACCTCTCTAAGTGATATCTCCTCGCTTAGCCAACGATCCAACAATCTTGGAATCGTCACAATCTACAAGAGATACAACAAATAGATGTGTACAAAGAGTGATCTCACAAAGAGCTGATTAGTACAATTGAAAACTAATATACTTCAATTCAAAATATTAATATGAAATACAATTGAAGTTTAAAAGAGATTTCACCAAGTTTTCCTTCTAGATGAGAATCAACAATTCAGAAACACAAAAAAAGATTGATCAGTTGCTTCCAAAAAATCTCAACAATTCATATGTGCAAAGATGAGAGCATAACAGCTTTTAAAAGTATAAGAGTTTCAGTTTTAAGAATTGATTTTCAATTGCTTGGTATAATTTACAAAATCATGTAATTATAGAGTGAGTTTCCTTATCTCCTAAGTTGCTTGGAGTGTCTCTCAAGTTTTTATAACATTTAGATTTAAAAAACTAATCTTTAGAATTTTCCCGTTAAAGTTCAAAATTTAAATTTTCGTAGGGTCAATTGGCTGACTAGGCAACTGGGTGGGTGTTTATACAGGGTCAGCTAGGTGGACAGGCAACTGAGAGCTTTCTATCTCCCAAAAATTAATTCTGTTAACTGGTCAGTCAGCTGACTGAACACAGGTGACCAGACAATTTACTGAGTTGTTGACAGTTTCGACCTCGTTTCAGTATTTTGGTCATAACTTTTTCTATATAACTCTAATTTTGACGTTCTTGCGTCAAAAGAAAGGTAAGAGAAAATTCTATAACTTTCATGTTAGACACTTTTTAAAATAATGAGTTTTTGATAGAGAAAAATGCTCATCAATGCAGATGTAGAAAAATTTTAAAAATTTAGAAAATCCTCTTTTTGGTGCTTTTCATTCTAAAATTGATTCTAACCTTTTTGAAATAATTTTTGATTTTATAAAAATATTTTCCAAGTATTTTAAAAGGTATTTAGGTCCAAGTAATTATTCTAAGAGCTTTTTGTATCCATATTGAAATCGAATGAAATATTTACATAAAAACTTCTTAGATTTTTTTGACATTCTTAAACACTTAAGTCTTCATGCTTTGTCTTGGCCCTTTCTTCAAGCTTTAATATCAAGTTCATCCTCTCATAGTTGTCAAGCTTTAATATATTATCCATGCCTTTAAGTATCTTTTAAGCTTCATATGATCATGTTCCTTTGGAATATAAGTTTCAATTGATCCTTGTGAGCACTTGACCTTACTTTCACATATGTGAGATTTGAAATATCATCACTCAACCAAATATGTTAAGTTCCACTTGTTTGTTAGCATCAAAATAAGATGTTAAGCCTTATAAGGCCAACACGGGTATGTCCAATACTGAAGTTAGAGGGGAGTCATTTGATGATCAGTTTGTTGATCAATCTCTAGGAGTTGAGGATAGCAAATCTCTGAAGGTTAGTTAGAATGGTTTGACCTCAGTTGATGGTGCAATGGGTAATGGAAATAAAGTAGAGGCAATTAAAATGAATGGCAATACTCCTCAAGAGGAACAACAAGGGAAAAAATCTAAAGGAAAGGAGAAGATGGAAGAGTTTATACCAGTTAAGAAGAAGAAGGGAAGGGGTTGCAGTTCAATCCATTGGTTTTCGGAAAGGGGTTTAAACCCCCTTCTAAAGCAAAATGAGGATAGTTAGCTGGAATATCAGAGGATTTAATAAACCCCTGAAACATAATGGGGTGCTAGGCCTCATTAAGAAGAAAAAGGTGGATGTGTTGGGTTTATTGGAAACAAAATTAACTTCCAATAAATTGGAGGAATTTATGAAGAAAAAGTTAAATAATTGGTGACAGGTTAACAACTTTGGTGACCATGTTGGTGACCATGGAGCTGGTAGAATTGTAGTGATGTGGAATCCCCAAAAGGTGAAGTTGCACATGAAAGTAGTCCTCAAGAAATTCATTGCTTTCTCTTATGTCTAGTAACAAAAAAAAGTTTTTGCATCAGTTTTATATATGGATTCCACATTATTTTTACTAGAAGAACTCTATGGCAGAATATATGTGAGTTTACTATGTCCTGCTCAGGGCCTTGGATGCTAGTAGGAGATTTTAATAGCGTGTTATACCCTGATAAGAAAAAGAATGGGAATGCTGTCACAACTTATGAAACAAGGGACATTGCCGATTGCTTCACTGAATATGGACTATGTGATTTGAACTCTTATGGGAGCTTCCTTACATGGTCAAATGGTAAAACATGGTGTAAGTTGGATAGGGCAGTGGTGAACAAAGCATGGCTTATGGCAGGTCTAGGTGCATATGCCTTTTTCCATTTACCTGGTATTTACCCTCATCATGCTTCATGCATTGTCACTTTGCTTGAAGAAGATGACTTGGGCAAGAGACCTTTTAAATTCTTTAATATGTGGGGTCAGCATTCCTGGTTCCAGGAAGTGGTTAAGAATTCATGGAATTGGGATGTGCAGGGGTTTAAAATGTTTAGGCTAGTGAGTAAAATGAAAGCTCTGAAAAGCCCATTGAAGGAGCTTAATGCCTCTCACTTCTCTCACATCTCTGTTAGGGCAGAGAGGGCTAGTGAAGATCTCAAAATAGCCTAGAAGAACCTACATAATGACCTAGAGAATGTGGAATTGTAGGCTGATATGGTGATCATAAAAGAGAATGCAGAGAAATGAAAAAAGGCTAACAGATGTTTCTTGACACAACAAGCTAAGATCAGATACTTGAACAACAGTGATAGAAGCTCCAAATTTTTGTATGCCTTAATAAAAGGCACTCGGTCAGAAACCACATTTCAAAGTTGAGAAAATATGATGGAGAGTTTAAAAATTCTATGAAGCAGGTAGCTGATGAATTTTTGGGGTATTATAAAAATCTGTTGGGGTCAGAATAGGCCTGTTTAGTTGTTGACCTTGAGATAATTGCTAAAGGTCCTGTCTTAAGGGATGATCAAGCTGTTCATATATGATTAGAGAGGTATCAAATGAAGAGATTAGGGAAGCCCTGTTTAGTATTGGAGATTATAAGTCCCTGGTTCGGATGGGTATACTGCAAAGTTCTTCAAGTTGGCTTGGGACACAGTTGGGGAGGATGTTCTTGTTGCAATTAAGGAACTTTTTTCTTCTAGTGGCAGGCTCCTTAAACAACTTAACCACACCGCCATTGCGGTAATTGCTAAGTCTCAGCATGCAAATTATGTTCATGACTTCAGACCTATCTCTTGTTGCAATGTGATCTACAAGGTGATCTCCAACATTATTGCAAATAGAATTTATCAAGTGTTGGACATTCTTGTGAACTCAGCGCAGTCAGGCTTTGTAAAATAGAGGAATATGATTGAAAATATATACTTGGTCCAGGAGTTGGTTCGTAAATATGCTAGAAAGAGAATATCGCCTAGATGCATGCTAAAAGTTGATTTAAAGAAAGCTTACGATTCTCTGCCTTGGAAATTCTTGAAGGAAATGCTCGAAAACCTAAACTTTGATGATAAAATGGTGAAGTGGAAAATGGAATGTGTGTCCTTAACTTCTTCTTCACTTTCTTTAAATGGGGGCTTGCATGGTTTCTTTCAAGGTAGGTAGGGGTTGAGACAAGGGGATCCACCATCTCCCTTTCTCTTTGTTTTATGCTTGGATTATTTGTCAAGAATGCTAAAAGCTTTAGAGGAGGACCCAGATTATAACTTCCACCCCCGATGTAAGAATCTCAGAATTACACACATGACTTTTGCCAATGACCTTATTTTATTTTCTAGAGGGGTCTATTGCTCAGTTAAGAAGATGATGGATTGTCTTGAAAACTTCTCTAAATGCTCAGGTCTGGTAGCTAACCCCATGAACTCCAATATATATTCTGTCGGCTTGGGTGGGTATGAGTTTGACAATTTCAGGAATATGACTGATTTTTCAGAAGGATCTTTTCCTTTTCGGTATTTGGGCATCCCATTGGCATCAACTATGCTTAATTCCACCCATTACTCTCCTTTGATTGCTAGAATTGATAACATTATTGGTTCATGTTGGAATTGGTGTGATTCTAAAGGGGCCGTGAATTGGGGTTTAAAAACATTTTGGCTAAATTAAACATTTATGTCGATTCACTACATATCACATCCCATTCAATATAATGTGTATGAAAAATGATTAAACTATAAGTGTGAACATACACGTGTAGCATGTCTCATTTAAATAAAAGTGTGCTTGCAAATAATTATAACCATAAATGAACAACCATACATATGCTGAATTTAAAGGGCATAAATTGAATGAGATAAGGAGAGAGCGACACACGATATTTGTTATCGAGGTTCGGTCAAACCAGCTCACGTCTCCGCCTTGGGCATACTCCCAAGGATTCCACTATCCCTGCTCACTTAAATGGGCGGAGCAGAAGCCGTTACAATCTTTCCTTACGGGGTAAGGTAAATCCCAACTCAATTACAAGGCTGAGCCTAACTTATCTCACTTATAGGGTTGAGACTCCCCAGTTCAATTTTTCGGGCTGAATTGAACCGGTCTCACTTATGGGGCTGAGATTCCTCAGTTCAATTCCGAGCTGAACCCAATCGATACAATAAAATTTATTTTTGTACATATAAAAATGTTTCTAAATACAAGTAGAGATATACACATTTAAGCTCTAAATACATGCATTCTAATATGATATGAAATATGCTCAGTAGAGTAAATGTTCTTTTCTAAAAATGATTTTGCAATTTTTGAAAAGAATGTATATGATAAAGAGTTTCAAAGATTTAAATCCTACAAAAGGTTTTCTCCAAAAATATTTTCAATGAGAAGTAGGAGAACCTAGGGTTTTGATTTTTCAAATAACTTTTGCAACATAAAAATTTATCTATGAAAGCATAGATGCAAAACAAACCCAAATGAAATACTCTCTTAAAATGATTTTCAAAGAAAGAATGAAAGAGAGTTGGAGAGATTAAAACGTTTTACCCTAAAGAAAAGATTTTTGCATTAAAAATGGTTTGGGGGAACTTTGATTAACAAAACAATTTAAGAAGATTTTAAAGCTAATCAAAGTTGCTAATCAAAGCAAATGAGGGGATATTTATAATTTTTCAACAAAATATGATCGTTGGGGACCTATTGGAAATTTTAAAAAAGTTTAATTAAAGTTTAATCTCAATTACCCTTAATTACCCGCGGTAAAAATGTGGCAACTTGAGAGTTTCGGTTCATAGGTCTAGTCGCCCGAACAGACACAAATAAAAAAGTTAATTTTCCAAGTTCGGGTACTCAAGGAAAAGTTTGGGTGGCTGGGCCAAGGCGGTCTTCCAAAAAATCGAAGTTCGGTCGCCCAATGCACAGTTTGGTCTACCGAACTTCATAATTCGGTCGCTCAGGGTATTTTTGAACTTAGGGTTCGGTCGCCCAAGGACAGTGGGAAAAGTTATTTTGAGCGTTGGCTCGACTGTGGACAAGTAGTTCAAATTAGGTTCGGTTGCACGGGCTATCGTCAACTATTGACCTCCAGCTGGTTCGATCAATCGAGACATTTTATATTGCTAAGGTTCGGTCGCCTGAAACATAAAAAATATGTCCTTTATGTCCTATGTAGTCTCTTGTGCAATTTCAACCCTAGTGAAAGAACATGTGGCATTCAAGTGTAAGGGTCATGGTTCTTATTGTCATTCTATGGCCTAGGCTCTTTAATTAAGCCTAAAAGCCTGGGGTCAGTGACCGAAGGTCGACTGAAGTCTGTCCTAAGATCTGTATATGACCTATCTGAACATCAAGTCATATCATGTAAGATATATGTAGTTATTATAGACCAAAATATAAAAATTAAATGCATATACAAATTAAAACAAATATGTCTTCTTCTTCACTCTTCTGACTTCCTGGAATGCGCCTAAGTGTATAGTCTTTATGTCCTTCAAGGCTTCCATTTCCAGTCTCCTTATGGTGTGTTGAATTATAACTTGTTCAATCACTAAATACATACATAAGAAACATGTGCTTTGTCAGCATCAAAATAGGGATCGGACTCAAAAAGTCAATAATCTTTCCATTTTTTATGATGACAAATGCACCAGAGCAAAATGGGTACAACCTGAAAAGGCTGCCCTTAACAATTTGCATAATTTATAAATGTGAACAATATAACGTAAACATATTCACAAAAGAAGACATTTCAAAATATATGCATTTAAGTTTTGCATTAAAGTACAACTGCTCAGAAATTTGTCCCTAAAAACTTCCCCCTTTTGGTCATCAACATTTTGCTCATTAAAATTCTCATCATTTTGGCATGAGCAAAAATGACTAAGTTAAGTAGAAAAACATTTTATCATTTAAAAAAAAAATATATTTAGCAAAGAGAACTCTCCCTTTTTGAAAAACTTTCCCCTTTTTAGTATATATTATGGGCATAAAAATTTTATAACAGTTTGAAAGATATAGCAATGAAGCATACAAAAATATTATAACTAGTCATTTAAAAGATTAAAACGACATATTGAACAAGGCCATATCAGAAATATGCAAAAACTATTTCAATTTAAGCACAACAAAAGACCCCGCAAAAGATTAAAATATAAAAGCATGTGGCACATAAAAAGTGGTTTGAGCATAAAAATGATCTAACTAGTTCAAATGCATTTCATATATAATCCATGAACCAATTATGAAACACCCTTAAAACAAATTTCATGACATACAGATTTAATAAAAAGAAGCACAAGTCATGAAGACATTACAACAAACAAGCAAGACATAAAATATATTTCATAAAAGTTTATTTCTTGTTTTTTTAAAAAATATAAATAAATATATATCCCTTTATAGTTTTCAATAAACACTGCGGGCGATGCTTGCTGAAAAAGAAACTTTAATTTAAAGATCAAGCAAGCAATGTTTTTTTGGTTTGTCATTTAAGTGCAATCCATAATATAATCAGAAAAATCAACCATATAGATCCCACAATGATTTAGACAAATTAAACCTAGATCATATGGCAAGACCAAAGACACTATGGCAAATCAAAAATATTTTTATTTATGATATTCAATAAAAACATTACAGTAAAGCACATGCCACAATGAACTTACACAGATCTAAGCCAAAAATTTGGGTGAGCACACAAGATAGAGATTTAAAGAAAAGATGCTCCTCCTATCAATTTGAATATGTTCTTAGATACTGTTAGCTACTTATACTGATACAAAGTATGAAAATTATTAAGAGTTCAAACAGTATAAGTACCATTTTTTTTTATTTTAAAACAAATTTTATCGGGTATGTGTTAAACTAATTTATCTCACCAGTAAAATGTCCTTAAACACACATGCGCTAAAAATCAAACACTAAGTCATGCATGGTGTTCATGTGTACCCGGAACAATCCATATCAAAGATGTTCAATAGAGACAGGATATGATTGTTCAAGGTATTCAGAAAAGCTTCGGACTCAAAAAATAGAAACAACGAAAAAAATGAGTCCATGGGTCAGGTGCTTCAATCCTTTTTCAAGGATAGGGCTTAAACTCTCCAGTATAGTCTAAAGCACACATGAGTTCATTAACGGTCGAGGATGAATTTCAATTAAGCACATTTAACACAAGTTCATCCTTCATATCAACACTCAGCATGCAAGAGATTATAGGCTAGCTCTTATTCATTTTTTCCTAAAAGTGGGGTTTAAGCTCCCCTAGTATATTTGTATGCATATATACTTGCATTTAGCTCAAGGATGATGTTCATTTAAGACTATTCCTTATATATTCATCCTATCAAGGGATTTCAATATGCAGCAAATATTAAACATTCATCGTATAAGCATGACGTATTGTATTTTAATTTGAAATACGATAGCCCATCAAGGCAATACTTAAGATAATGTGATAGGGGTTCAAAGAAAGAATGACACAACTCAAAATTTACAATGAGTGTGTGTGAAATGAAAACTCCCCCTAAGTCATGCAATTTACCTAGTCAATGGACCATCATCAAGATATGAGACACTTAATTATAAGGATGATGTTTTACCATTTAGGTCTCGAGTGAGAATACATAACCCAAAGATTTGGACCAAATGATATCCATGAACTAAGTTCATCCTAAGACATAAAGAAAATGTGTACATGTCTTCAAAATATATAGTGGTTTGGATTTTACATGTACATAACTATTTGATTATTGTGCATCCTAGGAAGGGAAATATGTTGCTTATACTAATCAAAAATTAGTTTCACTAAATAAACCAGACAATACAAGCACTCTTTTTAACATATCTACACTAGTTTTCTATTAAGATATTTTATCATATGACTAGTGCAATCTTTCCCAATATGTTGTGCATGCATTTTCAACTAACGATGAGAATTAATATTCATTTATTATTCATTCATCATTTTAAAAATATTTTAGCATGCATTAACTTATTATCCAAATACATGATTTTATTTTTAGAAAAAGTTCTGCCGAAACTTCGGGAGTATTTCGTCTGTAAATAAGACATTTTCCAAAAATTTTATGCACAAAAACCTGATAGATTCACAAATACAATTCATAATAATCCAGTTTAAGCATGCAAGAACCTATTTCCACTACCAGCATGCAATTCACATCACTGCATCAGCTATGCAGGAGGTATTCAAAACAAACATGCAATCTAGTAGTATAATCAGTATAGACTATCCATTAAATAATAAATTTATCTTACATGCAATGGATAGTGACATTCAGCTCATATAGATCATCCAAAAAGTATAAGCACAAATTTGAAATGATTATTGGATGAATTTTAAGTAAGGTTGTCCTCCTCAATTATGCAGTTAAATCATTAAGATTTTAGTCAAGGGTTTTAAATGTTCAATAAACATGAGTTTGACTTTATAGTACTTAACTGAATTGATAAAAAATTTCTTTCAAAGAATATGAACATATTTTGCTTATTTTTTATCTTCTAAATGCATTCAAATATGATTTAAACATTTAAGGGAATTATGAGTTCATAGTTGTTGGAATTTGTGTATTCCCAAGAGGGGAGGTGAATTGGGTATTAAAAATTTTGTCCTTGATTCAATGTCCAGCAGTAGTATAACACCTAGAGTCTGTCTATGCAATCCTAAATACGCAAATAAATATAATATACAGAAATTAAACCATGCACAACATTCACAGTCTAATGAGAATAACATATATGTGCAATAAATAAATTGCGGAATTATATAGTGCACACGTGATATGTTATCGGGGTTCGACCAATATTGTCTACGTCCCCGCCTTAGCTTGCAAATTCAATGATTCCATTAATGTTCACTTAATGGGTGGAGCGACACCAGTTACAATCAGGTTAAATTAAAGTTGGGCTGATCTCAACTTTTACACACTCTCCTTGTGGGACAGAGAAGACCCTAGGTCAAATTCATAGGCCTGACCCCAACCTTTACAACACACTCCTTAACAGGGCAGAGTATATCCTCTTCAGGCTCACGCCTAGAATACAATCAATCAGCTCAAATTTTGCGTACAAATAAAGTTGCTTCTAATATAAGCATATTTGCACCGATATGCACAAATAATAACTAATGCACTTTAGTATGATATGAATGTATAAGCTCAGTGAAGTCAGTATTGCAACTCTCAAGGTAATGTCAGTATGACAATCAAAGTGTAAGAGTGTGATATGATAATATCTTTGAAATAATATATATAAGTATATCAATCACAAATAGGGCTTCAAAGATTTCAATAGTATAAGCAAATATCTCAAAAAGATTTGTAGAAAATCAAACTCAAGAGATATTTAACATAAGCTTGTCAAAAATTATTTTCTTCAAAGAAAACACAAGACAATCTCAAGAATCTTGCAATAAATATGCAAAGACCCACAAGCTAATAGAAGTTTCCCCACGAAATGGATTTATGAATTAAATTTATGGGAAAAACCTTTTGGGCTTAACTCTCTTAAAGAATCAACAAACAATTGTGCACAAGAGAGTATAAGCTTGTAGGATATCTCACAATACTCTCACTAAATATTATTTTTCAAAGAAATGAGCAAAGGAGGAGTATTTGGGCTTGTATGTGAAAGAAGAGCACTTGAAAAAATAGAGAGAAAATTTCTTAATCAAAATGCTAATCATATCTTAATCTGAGCAAATGAGCATATATATATATATATATATATATATATATAGACATGACACAAACTATGACTGTTGGGGACATCAAGGGAATTATTAAAATTGTTTTAAATGAGTTTAATAAAATTAACTATGTTTAACCCCAATTAACCCTCGATAAAATTTGACCAACCCGAGAGTTTCGGTTGATCGAGCCATAGGTTCAGTCACCGGAACAGACACATGAAAAGTAATTTTTGAAGTTCGGGTGCTTGAAAACTGGTTCAAGTGGTTGAACAAGGCGATTTTCAAAATGTCCGAGGTTCGGTCGCCTGAACCTAAGTTCGGTCTACCGAACCTCTCAATTCGGTCGCCTGAGGTCAAAATGACCATGGAGTTCGAGCGCCCAAGGAAGTTGGAAAAAGTCAAGATTTGAGTTCGGTCGACCGAGGACACTTAGTTCAAATCAGTCGGTCGCCCGAAGTCAGGTTAACACTGTTGACTTTTCCACGTTCGGTCGACCAAGACTTTTTCATCGCACAAGTTCGGTCGCTCGAAATCCTTACACTTTTAAGATTAGGTCATGTTTATGATTTAAAGTTCACCCCTGATTACATAGTTGATAGTGGGAAGTGCTTGTACAAGGACCTAGGGTCTATCTAATGTCTAAGCTTTTTAATTTAGCCTAAAAACCTAGCGTCGGTCAACCGAAGTCTTTTCTATGGTCTTTTGAGCTTATACATCCTATCATGCATACAATGCAATTATTACAATCCATAATATTACATACCCAAAATATAAAACAAAATGCATTTACAATATAGCACAAATGTCTTCTCCTTCTTCTTTTGCTCCTCTAATTTGTTATGAGCAGGATGATATGGTCTTTATGTTCCTCCTGGCTTCCATCACTTCCTTATGTGTGTGCTAAAATATTAAATCTGCTTAAGCACTAAAAACACACATAAGTAACTCGCGGTTTGTCTTTATCAAAACCAGAGATTGAATTCAAAAAGTCAACAAAGGTTATATGATATACAGTACTATAATAAATTCTAAACCTCATTACTGTGATAGACAAAGATATGCTATATTTGAAATATTTCTACTTAAGAATATACGTAGAATCATTAAAAGAATACTGTCCATTTGAAGGGGATTCTATTTTAAACATGCTTATGAGATTTAAATTTAAGAATATGTGTGTGTGTGTGTGTGTGTGTGTGTGTTAAACTTAGATTGGATATTTCAATAAGACTCACATATTGGCTAGATTTTCTTAGGGTTCTTAGTTTGATAATAGTGTATAGTAAAATTATGAATTTTAAGAACAAACACTATTTAAGCATTTAAAGCATTAGACCCCTTTTATATTGTATCCTAAAATCTTATGAGTGTATAAAAATTTCTTTAAGATAAACCTCATAAGACATCATGCAATAAAAGAAAATATCATGATTCATACAAAGATTTAACTAAAGATATATCATACAAATCATGACATAAATTCAACACTAGATTCATCATATGATTCACAAATAAAATTAATACAAGATATAACACAAGAATCAATATATGAATCTACTACAAGGTAGAAGGAGGAAGATATACCATATCAGTTTACTCATTCTTAGTCGTTAGAGCTTAAGGTGGTGTTCCTCTCTCACTTGGTTTTTCAAAATTCTTAATGTTCCCAAATATCCTTAGCACTATTAAACAATATAAACTTTACAAGAATATCAGTAGCTAAGGCATAAGATAAAGATATGCATGACACTCAAATGATATGTATTAAAATCATGTCATGCAAATTCAAATTATTTTCATGTCGTGGTAAACTATGCACTAAAAAATATTTTTCTATGGGATTTGATCTCCTGTACCAAACACTTTCCAAAACCTCCAAACAATTGATTTTACAAAATTATTTTCAAAAATTCAAATAGTAAAATCTATATAAAAGTAGTGAAGGATTTGCAAAGGGTTTATTCTCAAAACAGGGATACACCGAAGATGAGCTGTTGCGATCTTCAGCATAATCCGTTAAGCTTTTAGTAATGAGGCTCTAATACCAATTGTTGGAATTTGTGTGATTCCAAGAGGGGGGGTGAATTGGGTTTTAAAAACATTTTGACTAAATTAAACATTTATGTCGATTCACCACATATCATATCACATTCAATATAATAACGTGTATGAAAAATGATTAAGCTATAAGTGTGAACATACACGTGCAATATATCTCATTTAAATAAAAGTGTGCATGTAAATAATTATAACCCTAAATGAACAAACATACATATGCTAAATTTAAAGGGCATAAATTAAATAAGATAAGGAGAGAGGGACACACGATATTTGTTATCGAGGTTCGACCAAACCAGCCTACGTTCACGCCTTTGGCATACCCTCAAGGATTCCATTATTCCTACTCACTTAAACGGGTAGAGCAGAAGCCGTTATAACCTTTCCTTACGGGTAAGGTAAACCCCAGCTCAATTATAAGGCCGAGCCCAACTTGTCTCACTTATGGGGCTGAGACTCTCTAGTTCAATTTTTCGGGCTAAACCGAACCGATCTCACTTACGGGGCTAAGACTCCCCAGTTCAATTCTGGGCTGAACCCAACCGATACAATGAAACTCATTTTTGTGCATATAAAAATGCTTCTGAATACAAGTAGAGATGCACATATTTAAGCTCCAAATATATGCACTCTAATATGATATGAAATATGCTCAGTAGAGTAAGGGTGTTTTTCTAAAAATGATTTTGCAATCTTTGAAAAGAATATATATGATAAAAAACTTCAAAGATTTAAACCCTACAAAATATTTTCTCCAAAAATATTTTCAATGAGAAGTAGGAGAACTTAGGGTTTTGGTTTTTCAAATGACTTTTGCAACATAAAAATTTATCTATGAAAGCATAGATGCAAAAATAAATATCCAAATGAAATACTCTCTTAAAATGATTTTCAAAGAAAGAATGAAAGAGAGTTAGAGAGATAAAAACATTTTACCCCAAAGAAAAGGATTTTGCATTAAAAATGGTTTGGGAGAATTTTGATTGACAAAATAATTTGAGAAGATTTTAAAGCTAATCAAAATTGCTAATAAAAGAAAATGAGTGGGTATTTATAGTTTTTCAACAAAATATGATCGTTAGGGACCTATTGAGAATTTTAGAAAAGTTTAATCCTAATTACCCTTAATTACTTGCCGTAAAAATATGGCAACCCGAGAGTTTCGGTCGCCTGGTCCATAGGTCCGATTGCCCGAACAGACACAGGTAGAAAAATTAATTTTTCAAGTTCGAGTGCCTAAGGAGAAGTTCGAGAGGTTTGGCCAAGGCGATTTTCCAAAAGATCGAGGATTGGTCGACCGGTGCATAGTTCGGTCTTCTGAACTTCATAGTTCGGTCGCCCGAGGATAGTGGGAAAAGTTACTTTGAGCGTTTGGTCGACCGTGGACAATCAATTCAAATTAGGTTCAGTCACCTGAGCCATGGTCAACCGTTGACTTCCAGCTGGCTCAGTCGACCAAGGCATTTTATATTGCCGACATTCGGTCGCCCAAAATATCATAAATATGTCCTTTATATCCTGTTTGGTCTCTTGTACAATTTTAACCCTGGTGAAAGAGCATGTGACATTCAAGTCTAAGGATCATGGTTCCTATTGTCCTTCGTTGGCCTAGGCTTTTTCATTAAGCCTAAAAACCTGGCGTCGGTCAACCGAAGTCTGTCCTAAGGTCTGTCTATGGCCTATTTGAGCATTAAGTCATATCATGCAAGATGTATGAAGTTATTACAAACCAAAATATAAAAATTAAATGCATATACAAATTAAAACAAATATGTCTTCTTCTTCGCTCTTCTGACATCTTGGAATGCGCCTAAGTATATAGTCTTTACTTCCTTCAAGGCTTCTATTGCCAGTCTCTTTATGTGTGTGTTTAATTATAACATGTTCAATCACTAAACACACACATAAGAAATATGTGCTTTGTTAGTATCAAAATAGGGATCAGACTCAAAAAGTCAATAGTTCATGGCTAGAAAAAACTCTATCTTATGCAGAGAAGTTGAAATTAATCAACTCAGTGGTCCAAGGTATGGAATATTTTGGGCTCTCTATTTTTCCCATTCCAATGGCTGCCTTGAACCACATGGTTAGATTATGCAGAGTATTTTTGTGGGGAGGTAGAGCAAAGCCATTTGTTGCTTGGAAAGAAGTGTGTCTTCCAAAGAAAGAAGGGGGTTTGGGTGTATTTGGTTTGAAAATATGGAACAGAGCACTGCTTACAAAAACATTATGGAACATGCATATGAAAAAAGATTCTTTATGGTCCAAATGGGTAAATCAGGTGCACCTCAAGAGGGGCAATGTGTGGGAAGCTTCGACAAGGCATGAAGACTCTTCCTTATTCAAGAAAATTGTGGAGATAAGAGATATGTTAGCCCAGCAATGTGGTGGTAGAGTGGAAGCTGAACAACAACTTAGATTGTGGACTTCAGGGGACCAAATTATGTGTTCGGAAGCTTATCATTTTTGGAGAGATAATATGGGACATGGGGTATAGAAACTCCATCTATCTTAATTGGTAATTAAAAAAATTATAAATTGCTTTTACGTTTGATCGATCGATGACCTTTTTCTAACCTTCCTAAGGTTTTAAAATTTTCAAGAACTTTTTCTAAAATTTCAAGAATTTCAAAAACCTCTCTTGAGTTTTGTCAAAAAGATACAAATTTCGTTTTACATTTTGTAAAAGACAAGTTTTTTTTAAGGGGAGGTGTGTGTCTTTGGCAAATCTTGGGGGAGCTCTATGATATTTTTGAAACTCATGAAAGGTATCTGTCTTTTTATCAAAATTCCGGAGAGGTGAATACCTTTTTCGAGTGATATTTATTATTTCCTGCATTTTCTATTAATTTAGATTTTTTTTACCAAATACAATTTTTCTCCCAAGCTTGCTTTCATCCCCTTACATGCATTTATTTGTCAAAGAAAATCTCCTAGCACAGATAAAAAAACCTTATTTATTTCTATACTAATTAGAATGAATATATGCTTCTTTTTTTTTTTTTTTCATTAAATATACACACATATGTTTGTATCTGTGTGAGCATTTTAATTAATTTTTATTTTTTTAGTTCAGTGTTTCTCTTAATTTACATTTTAGATATTCTTTACTAAATACAAAGTGAGGCAATAATCAATTGATTCTTAACATTTAAAAAAGAATTCCCATTCCAATATTCAAGAAAAAAAAATAATCACTTTTCTAAATCAAGAAAGTTAATTTAAATGAATTTAGCTATTGCAAATGCGATAAATATAAGTATAAAAATTGTCAAAGTTTTTCATTACAACCTTAATATATTTGCAAGAAAATTAAAATTAGATGGTGTTTGTTAATTGAAAATTAATTCTACGAATTGGACCTACTGTTTGTTTTATGGTAATCTTGTTTCGATTCTCATTCTATGCACGAATGAGATTCCTCTTTTTTCTTACATTTTGATTTTTGACTTTTACTTTGGAATTAACTCTTGAATTTTGAAAACACAACATTTATTATAATATGATAATTTATATTGTATAATATAAAATATATATATAATAAATTTAAATTTTAATATTAATTTAATGATATTATGATATCATTATTAATATTTAAAATATTATTATATATTTTACTATAAATATAAAACAATAATTTTTTATATTTTTTTATTATATATAAATAATATTATAACATATAAACAATATTAGATGTTAAAATATTGCAATATACAATGATTATTGATTTATTATTATCATCAATTATAAATATATAATAATATATTTTAATAATGAAATAGATTAGAAAAAAAATATAATACTACTGTATATTAAATATACACAGGCGCATATGTCACAACGTCCCGGAGAAAGGGTCCGGAATGACGAGGAATTATAGATTTTGAATTTTTAAATGGAGTCGCCACTAACCTAATCTTTACCTTGGTGAGGTTAGAACACCTAATCTTAGTTTGCTTTATCAAAATCGGGATCGAGAGTTCGGTTATGCGATGGGAATGTACTAGCACCCCTTACACACCCGTTTTATGAACGATACCTAATTAGTTATGAATTATCCCTAAATTAAATTTTAATGATCTTTAATTAATTTATTTAAAATAAAAAAATAAATTAATTAATAAAAAAAAATTAAAGTACAATTTAGGAATGTCTAATAAGACCTCGACATGAGGGGATCTTGTTACATAAACCTCCCCCCATAGCTAATATAAGTGATGTTTGAAATACTTCTTTACTCTTTTTGAAATCATCGGTACACACCCACAAAAAAATCAAGAAAATTGTTAAAAAAAAATCATTTAAAAAATATTCCCAAAATTTTTAAAAGCCTTGTAAAACTTTTTAAGAATTTTTCAAATATTTTTCTAAATATTTCTAGGATTTTTAAAGAATTTTATTTTATTTTTTGGTATTTTGTTTTCCATTTTTTTATTCTGAGTCAAAATAACTCAAAATATTTTTCCTAACTTCAAAAAGTGTTTTTTTTTTCAAAAAAAAAAAATTCAATTTTTTTTAAAGCCTTGTAAAAATTTTATTAAGAATTTTTCAAATATTTTTCTAAAAATTTGTGGGATTTTTAAAGAGTTTTCTTTATTTTTTTGGTATTTTATTTTCCATTTTTTTATTCTGAGTCAAAATAACTCAAAATATTTTTCCTAACTTCAAAAAAAAAAAAATTCAAAAAAATTCCACCATTTTCTTGATTTTTTTACGACATTTCTGCTATTTTTCTCTAATTTCTAAAATTTAAAACTAATTAAAAAAATAAAATAAAATAAAATATACAATAAAATAAATAAACTAAATTAGTAAATAAATAAAATAGTGAATCAGGAAAACCGGTTCATTTAAAATTAACCGAGTTAAACCAGTGAGTGTCATGTGTCCACTTACAAAGGTGACACGTGGCATTTTTTGTTTTTTTTTAGAAGTATTGTAGCAGGATGATGTTAGTACAACGTCACCTTGATATGTGTTACCATTACACGTGTCACTCTCTGAGGCTTACCTTTTATTTTTAAAATTTATTCTAAAAAAAATATAGGACTTTAATAGAACTTTTCTTATCTGAAGTTGTTGTTGCAATGAGCTTGTTGTCCAAGTTAGAAAACTGAAGTTATAAAACTTCAAATAACAAGTTGAACGATCATAATTAGGAAGGGTGAATCATGAATAACCTATAAAAAATTAAGCTTAATTGGACAAGGAATTGCCATCCGATCGTCTAGATCAAGCCGACTGCACAAGCCTCCAATCCTAAAGTTGCTACCGCAATGGGACTGCGGTTTGGGCCACAAAATAAAAGTTTCAAAATTCTAAATAACAATCTAACTAGTCAAAATCAATAGGGATTAGTCATGCACAACTTGTAAAAATTGCAGCTTAATCAGAGGAGAAATCACTACCCGATCGTCTGGGTCAAATTGATTGCACAAGCACCCCTACTGTTGCAATAAGGCTGCTATCTGGATAAAAAAAATTAGAAGTTTTCCAAACTCTAAATGACAATCGGCCTGTCTAGAGTGAAGAAGTATGAGTCAGACACCACCTGTTAAAATATCAGATCAATCAGATGAAAAATCGCCATTCGATTATCTAGGGAAAACTGATTGCGAGGCACCCCTAATCTTGAATTTTCAGGAAAAACACACTCTTTTTTTTTTTCCTTCTCTCTTTCCTAACATGAAAATTTTTTTTTCTTCCTCCTCTCTTCCTTTGTTCTCCCTGTACTCTCTTTGAGGCCTCTATTATAGGCTTAGGAGAGGTCATTTAAATTCAATTTGATTGCTCAATAAAATTTGATAGGTCAATCAAATTTTAAAACAAATTTTCAATTTGTTTTAATCAAAATTTCAATTCCCAAGCTAACTCCCAATCATCCCTTAGTTTAATCTTGATTTTTCTTTGCAAGTTTGAATTGCTCAATCAAATTACCAATTTTCTTTAATAAAAAAAAATCAATTGCAAAGTTAACTTCTAATCACCACTTTTTTTTTTTTTACACATTTTTCACATTGCATGTTTGAAAATGATTTGCAAATTGAAGACTACTTAGCCCACTTCCATTCATTTTCTTTTTTTAATTTTTCCAATGTAAAAATGTATTTTCCTCTTCTATGCTTTTTTTTTTGAATTTATATTTTTTTTGTATTTTTCGTATGAAATAAAAAATTCTTTTTTTTTTCCCTTTGTTTTTGTAATTTAAGACCCTCGGACAAATTTGGGTGTCTACAGTTGCCCCTTTTTATAGGTTTTGTTACTAAAGATGATAAAAAACATGTCTCTTATTGTCTTTTAGTAAAAAATCTATAAAAAGAAAATACACAAATTTTAGACTGGGTCTTAAATAACAAAAACCCCTACAAAAGAAAATATATGAATTTACAAAGATGCATGGATTCTGAGGCCAATTCACAAACTTACAAAGTAAGGTGTGAAGTATCCTAATTGATGAGAAGGATTACTACCACAGGTTTGGAGACCATGCCTTGCACTTTATGAGTAGCTCACAAATATGGATGGAAAGGACTACTCAGATTCGAGAGCTAATGTCATGTGTCTCTGAAACAACCAAAAAAATTTAGATGAGACTTTTCATACTTGGGAACTATAAACGCCAAAACCCTCTGAGATAAGCAAAACAATTTGAATGAGTCAGTGGTTAGTACAACTTGAAGATGACTACTCATATTTGGGAACTCTAATCATCGCAAACCTTCAAGATAGCCGAAATATTATAAATAAGACTATTCAAACTTTGGGAATTCTAATTGCCGCAAACATCTGAAATGACCAGAATAAACTGAAGATAACTATTCGGATACTTAACCTCCAAGATAGTCAGAATATTTGGATACTTAACCTCCAAGATAGCCCAAAGCTTTTGAAGATGACTATTTAGATACTTAACCTCCGATATAGCCATACTATTTGGATAATTAACCTCCAAGATAGCCCTAAGCTTTTGAAAATGACTATTTGGATACTTAACCTCCGAAATAGCCAAACTATTGGATACCTAACCTCCAAAATACCTTGAAGCTTTTGAAAATGACTATTTGGATAATTAATCTCCAAGATAGCCAGACTTTTTGGATACTTAACCTCCAAAATAGCCCTAAGCTTTTGAAGATGACTATTTGGATACTTAACCTCCGAGATAGTTAAACTATTTGGATTCTTAACCTTAATAGTCCTAAGCTTTGGAAAATGACTATTTAGATACTTAATCTTTGAGATAGCCATACTATTTGGATACTTAGCCTCCAAAATATCCTATATACATTGCCATACTATTTGGATACTTAGCCTCCAAAATATCCTAAAGCTTTTGAAAATGGCTATTCGGATACCTAGCCTCTGAGATAGCCAGACTATTTGGATACTTAACCTCCAAAATAGCCCTAAGCTTTTGAAAATGACTATTCGAATACCTAACCTCCGAGATAGCTAGACTATTTGGATACTTAAGTTCCAAAATAACCCTAAGTTTTTAAAAATGACTATTCAAATACTTAACCTTCGAGATAGCCAGACTATTTGGATACTTAACTTCCAAAATAGCCCTAAGCTTTTGAAGATGACTATTCGGATACTTAACCTCAAAGATAGCCAGACTATTTGGATACTTAACCTCCAAAATAGCCCTAAGCTTTTGAAGATGACTATTCAGATACTTAACCTCCAAGATAACCATACTATTTGGATACTTAACCTCAAAAATAGCCCTAAGCTTTTAAAAATGACTATTCGGATACTTAACCTCTGAGATAGTCAGACTATTTGGATACATAACCTCCAAGATAGTCAGACTATTTGGATACTTAACCTCCAAGATAGTCAAAGCTTTTTGAATGTGATGGGGATCGGAATGCGTACCTAACTCTTTTGTAGATGTTATGACACGTAGACAACCTCCCGATGTCCACACCTTTGCTGATATGCAAACACATGGACGACCTCTAGATGTCCACTTTAGTTCATAACTATTTTGCAGGAACCAATGAGATTAATGGAAAATCATACTTGAAGACTTCTTGTGATGGAAGACTATTTTGAAGACTTTGTTATTGTGTTGACTTTATATTGTGCTTGGATGTATTATTTTAAAAATATTAGGTACTTGAAAACTTTCGGTACGAGAAGATCCAAGTGAAGTATTAAGGCGAGAAGATTGATGTGGGCCCCACACGATCTTGACTTTCTTTTGGATTATGTTTATATTTAATTTGTAATAAGTCTAAGTCAACTTAACTTGCATGTGTGTGTTTAGTAAATTGTGTTAGTGTTTATGAGCTTAGTAACCTTTAAGAGTCTAGTAAGTTGTGTAGTAGTTAATGTGTCTTGTAAGTTGTCATATTTATTAGCTTGTCTTCCATGCTTGTATGAGGAGTGTTAGCTAATTAAAGTCTTGTTCCCTATGCTATCTTAGCTAGTTAATTCTTTTTCTCCCCCTTCCCCTTTCTAATTCTTTATATATGTCTCATTATAAGAACTAATATGAAGCTAAGTTTGAATATTGAAATATTGAAAGAAAATTCCTTTGTTGAAGCTTGTTAGTTTTGTCCAATCGTTTCGATTGTGCAGTGTGAGACTATGCTTTCTCTCCGGAGATCAGGTGGTGAGAGACCACTATCTATCCAGCGACTCCATCTCCATCTCCATCTCCATCTCCTCCATTTCATCCACACGACCTCCATCCAAATGCACCCACACGACCACCATCACTCCATTGCATTGCTGCGTTCGTTGGTATTTTAAAGCTTGTACAAAGAACTTAAGGTGTGAACTAATTGTGTTCAAAAGTGTCAAAATCATCCAAACAACTCTCTTGGTAATCTCAGCACTCATTTGAACCCTCATTTTATATTGTAACCCTTTGCTGGAAATCTGAAATTCCATATTTGATAAGCCCTTTGAATCCATAGATTGCAATATTGATACTTACTAGTTTAAAATCAATTGTGGGAATATTGTTTGCTAACAATAGAACTTAAATTCTTTAAATTTATAATAACATATTTGTTGCATAAAACTTGACTCCTTTGTGAAAGAACTCTTGGGACTTATTTCTGAACAGCATCATACACCATTTAAAAATTCAACAACATGTGAAATGAAACTTGATTTATTGTGTTTATGTTTAGTTAATTGAGTTCTTAAATCAAAATGTCTTGAGCGTATATGCTTGTGTGAGGGTTGAAATTGTAGGACATATGTCAACCATTCCCGTCCTACATCATCTTGATATCAGAGCTTAGGTCGAATTAGGCGAATCTTCTAAGTCCCAACATCTTCTTTTCTTTGCTTCCAATTTGATGTGCAAGTTTCTATATCAATACCTTCCCATCTTGAAAAAGTTTGAACACAAAAGTTATGGGAAATTCTCTTAGCTTTTTTTTTATACCAAGATCGCCCTATTTGGAGTTCTCTAGAAAATGTTATGCCCCAAATACTGAAGGGCGTTTGCGAGTAAAAATCCATCAGCAGATTGCGGGATTTCAGTTTTAGACTGAAACAGTCGATGACTTTGCCTAGAACAGCCCACCTATACTCTGAATTTTGGATATTTGGAGCTATAATTTGGTTAGGTTCAGGGATAAAACTTCCAAGGAGGAGGATTGTATTTTCAAGATGGCAACTAGAGCCGGAAATCGTTCTCATGGTTGTAGGAATGATATGGAACGTGATATACTCTTAAATGAGCTTCAAGATCGAGTCCATGACTTGAATCAAGGGCTAATTGAGACCCATCAAATACTAGATAGGTTGGAAGTTCAACCAGTCCTTAACCCACCTCAAGACAATATTGAGCAAGGTATTGGTGATGAGCAAACTAAAGAACTTGAGGAGGATCAAGTATATGTTCCTGAAATTGTACCTAGTGAGGATGAGCTATCAAGTGAGCTAAATGAGAGTGTCAAGTTGAGTTTGATGAGATGCATTATGATCAGTCCCAATAATCAGTAGGATTGGCGTCGCACTTCTATTTTTTCATATTTACATCTTGTTGTATGAATGTTGTGTCTAAATATGCCGCTGAAAAGTTAGCTTGGGTTGATGCCACCACCATACCCGTAAATCATAGATGTCTAGTCCTCATTAAGATTGGTGATTATGAGGACAAGATTTGGTGTGATATCCTTCCCATGGACATTGCCCATATTTTGTTAGGAAGGTCGTGGTTGTATGATTTAGATGTCTCACATACTGGACGATCCAACACTTATTCATTTAGGTGTAATGACAAAAGAATTATTTTGAATCCATTAGAGCCAAAATGAAAGAAAAATAAAAAGGAAAAGAAAGAAACTAGTGGTGAATCCTTGAAAACCATAAGTAAAAAGTTGTGTGAGCAGGAAAGTCAAGATACCTAGGAAGTGAATGTGGTTGTTACTAAGGAGACTGAAATACCCCTTCCTGGGAAAGAAACACCACTAGAAGTATCATCCCTACCTTCTGAGTTTAAGGATGTCATTCTAGAGCCACCTAGTGAATCATCTCCTATGATAAACAATCAACATGTCACTGACCTTGTTCCTTATTCATCTCCACCTCATTTACTACATCATAGAGTGAACACGATAGAACATGTGGAGCTGAAACAAGTGAATAAATTGAAGAAACATGATGTGGTTAAGAAGAGTTTAGGTCCACTTGCCTGCCCTACTTTCCTTAATCCCAAGGAAGATAACACTTTGAGCACATACATCGATAATAGAGCAACCAATAAGATTGTCATCAAGAATAGGTTTCTCAAAACCATTGTTTCCAATAGAGATGTACAGCTCATAGGTTACTTATTGGATGAGATCATTCCAAAAATGATCAACTTGCATAGGATTATTTCGAAAATGATCAACTTGAATAGGATCATTTCGTAAATGATTAACTTGGATAAGGCCATTTCGAAAATGGTTAACTTGGATGAGATCATTCCGAAAATGAACAACTGGGATGAGATTATTCCGAAAATGATCAATTTGAATGGGACCATTTCGAAACTGATCAACTTGAATGGGATCATTCTAAAAATGATCAACTTGGATGAGACCATTTCAAAAACGATCAACTTAGATGAGACTATTCCGAAAATAGTCAACTTGGATGGGATCATTCCGAAAATGATCAACTTGGATGAAACCATTCCAAAAACGGATAACTTGGATGAGACTATTCCAAAAATAGTCAACTTAGATGGGATCACTTCGAAAATGATCAACTTGAATGGGACCATTCTAAAAACAGTCAACTAGGATGAGACTATTCCGAAAATAGTCAACTTGGATGGGATCATTCAGACTTTGGGAACTATAATTGCCGCAAACATTGGAGATGATCAAATTAAATGAGACTACTCGAATTAAAGAGATAGCCAAAGCAATTTGAAAATAATTATATGTATTTGGAAACTAATGCCCCAAGTATTTGACAGGGACAAAATAGCCTGGAAGTGACTGCCTGGATTTGTGATACCCCATGCCCTAAGTAGATTGCAAATTATTCCAATCCATGAAGGACAAATGAATTGAATGAATGAGAATCAGAATAAACAAAATTTACATATGGAAATTTATATGATATGATCATGATGATGCACGATATGAGGATATTTCCTAACTCTACTCATGTCATGATTTTTACAAAATGTCGATGAATGGATGCAATGCATGTAATGCATGAAGATACATGAACCTTCCTCTTCAAATATGTCAATGCCTTATCCAATCAACAGTCGAGCCTCTGAAATTTCACCCAGGTGTGTCTCCATTTTCCTCACCAATTTTCAATTCAGAAAGAAACTCATGCTTTATCGGTGATGCCCTAATACTCCTAAGCAGAAAATATAAATCACAACATCTAACTTGACATGTCATCTGCCCCAGCTTACTTGTGACTGATCATATTCATCTTGAGATTTGAAAACATTTTTTCCAGAATTTTCTTAATAAAGATTATCTTGGAGTTGTATTCTTAATGTTTTAAAATCAATTTGAAATTTAAATGAATAAATATGCAATTAGTTAACAAAATCTCATTAAGGATATGCATGGAATGCTCAAACCTATTTTGCTTTTACTTGATTTTCTGTGCTTGTTTAATAAGTAATAACCCTACCAGTACTTTGACGCCGATGCAATTTTACTGCTAACTTAGAGAATCACATCGATGGGCAAGCACCACTACTTTTCCCTTCTTTTTCACTTTAATCATTCTCCTTGGTAATAAACATAACTCCTTCACTGCATCATCACTCAAGGATACCCTATTGATTTGTATTCCATGACTTATTTCAATCCTTCTATCTTGAATTACAATTAGTGTTTCATTAGGTATTCTGATCAATATTCTAATCTTAGGGTGGACTTTAAGACACGGCACGAAACGTAGGCTAAGGATTTAGGTTTCAACAAGAATAAGGAAACTCAAGGCTCAAAAACCCCTCCCCAAAATGACATTCATGCCCTTAGTGTTAACAAAGGTTGACCAAACTTGCTTTTTGAACAAGCTACCTACGTATCTTATTTGGATCATGTCATAACATAGTTCAGACCCTAAATGAGCTTGACAGTTCATTAGAAGTACTGGAACATACCAATCAAGTTAGGACTTTCTTTTTCGACCGTAATATAGGCTGAGGGTATTAGCTAAAGAAGAAAATGATTTAATAAGACTTAAAATTATAATTTTTTCAAAGGTAACATTGGTTGAGGATCACCTATGAAGTATGCCCCTTATTTTCCTTCATTTTTATTTTTTCTTTACTTTTTAACTATATCTTTTGCTTTACCTTTTCCTTTGTGAAGGAATCTTAGCTCTCCTTTTATTTGGGATCCGTTTAGGACTAATCCTTTTAAAACTGTCTCAGTGTGTGGTGTGATCCTTTGATGGGTTATTCAAAAAATAAATTTTTTTAGGCTCAAAAGGGCTAGTAAGGGTTTTTTCTTTTCTTTTTGGGTAGTAGAAAAATGGTCTGCCATCTTTTTTGTAATAATCATTGCCTCAAATGAATTATTAAACACTAGGAGACTCAAACCCAGGTTAAATTTCTGGTAAACTAACTTTTAAGAAAAAGCTAGTTTAAAATTTAGGATCAAAGGGTTAACAAATGGTAAATCAATGTTTGGTTCTTTTAGGAATACTAGTCTACCAAAGATGGCCACCCCTCATTTGTTTGGAATGCAATCATTGTACCCTTAAGACAGAAATCATAATCTAGATAAATAATTGAGAGATTTTGTTCATTAATTTCATCATGGCACATAATACATCAAGTAAAGTGTTAAGCATCCCACCCGAGAGTATAGAGTCCAAAAGGGGTTGAATGGACTCTTTTCGCGTATTTTGATTTTCTCTACAAAATAAAACTCTTGGCAAGATTGCAAGCAATTATATCACAATATATATAATTTAAATCAAGCACGAGACATAAATTAAAAAGTATAAGGAGAGAAAGCTTAACACCGGAGTTTTAACGTGGTTCGACACCAAGCCTACATCCACGCCTTAACACCAAGCCAAGGATCCCACAATCCACTATAAAACTCCTTCATCAGAGGAGCAAGCCTTACAACTTAGGTAACAAACCCTACACTCTGGAACAAATCCCTACCACGCTCACCAAGAGCCACAAGGATCACCAAGATACCTTGCCAATTGGTTCACCAAGAACCTTCACCAAGTTGGTTCACAAAGAACCTTTAACAAGATGATGGTGTTATACATCCCAGCCTGGGAGTATAGAGTCAAAGGGGGGTGAATGGACTCTTTTTGTGTATTTAAAATTTTCTCTAAAAAAGAAAATACTTGGCAAGAATGCAAGGGATTATATCACAATATATAACATAAATTCAAGCACAAGACACAAATAAAAGAGTGTAAGGAGAGAAAGCTTAACACCGGAGATTTAACGTGATTCGGCACCAAGCTTACGTCCACGCCTTAGCACCAAGCCAAGGATTCCACAATCCACTATGATACTCCTTCACCGGCAAAGCAAGCCTTACAACTCAGGTACAAAACCCTACTTTCAAGAACAAATCCCTACCGTGCTCACCAAGAGCCTTCAGTTCACAAAGAACCCTTTACAAGAGATGATGGATACAAAGAAATTGCTCCTCAAATAAGCTAATATGAATTACAACACAATCTCACACTACTCTCTCATGGAATAAATCAAACACAATTAGTGAGCAAGAGAGAATGGGCACTTTTGAATGAATGACTAAAATGCAAGGTGCAAAATATTAGGTTTTGCATAAAATGATGTTTTTCACTATAGACTTGTATAAATCACCAAAATTATGCTAAACAAGTCTATGGACTTGTATTTATAGTCAAAAAGCCCTTATAGACGTTAACTAGCCCTTAGGAGCAACTACCAAACAAAACTCGCCGTTACAGCACTGGGCACGAGGCCACTGGTCCACCATTCACTTTCTATGGTCGACCATTCACCCATTCGTCAACCAGTCACCTGGTCTGTGAGAAAAAATTAGCTATTGGAATTTTTGGTTGGCCATTCCCCTGTTCTAGTCGACCAATGCCCTGAATCAGAAAAAAATCATCAACATAAAAGTTGTGGAATTTTTTCTTCACTTTCTAAGGACACCAAGATCGTGCTTTTTTGGACTCTTCTAACAAAAGTTATGCCCCAAATATCAAAGGGTGTTCAGGTTATCTAATAGATGCATAACGGAGGTTCTAAACCCAACCAGAAAGTCTTTTAATCACTTAAAACATTCTTGGACAAAAGTATATGAAATATTTTAAGTCTAATAAAGTTTAATACTTGTCCAAAAGAGTATTTCTTTAAATATGAGATATCTTGATTTATGAAAATATATTTGAAAGTTAGTTTGATATCTTATATGCTTAGCATGTCCTTTAATAAAAATATACTGTACTTTCTTTGAACCTTAGGACATAAGCCATGCTTTGAAAAGACTGGGACCAAGTATGAAAATGTTTATAAAACCAAGATGTTTAAAACTTGTCCCTTTTGAAAACATGTTTGAGTTTAGGATTCTTTTGACAAACTCTTTGATTTTAACTTTGAAAACTATTAAAGTGAGTTTGTTGACTTTAGGTGAAATCCTATAAACTTAAGTGTCCTAGTATGCATGTGCATTGCTCAACTCTTGCTCAGAAATCTTGAATGAAACAAAACGCAAGAGTTACAAAATAAACTACCTCAAACACACACCCTATTACATATAATTGAACACTAAGCTTCCTTTGGTGTTCTTGGGTTCATCCGAGTACGTGACCTTTTGATCTTTCCTACTTCGATTGTCAACTCGGCCTGATCTTTTCCTTTTGACCAATACTTCAAGTATTCGTCGCTTGAACGTGTACTAAACATAATCTACAAAGATGGAATGCACTAGCAACAACAAGTAGATTAATATCATAAAAAACACATAAACCATGATAGTGTAGCCAACCAGGCTACCAGATGGAAATACAAAGAGATGCTCCAAAAATGAGCTGATATCAATTACAAACCAAAACTCACACTATTCTCTCAAGGAATGTATCACACAAGATTAGAGAGTAAGAGAGAAGGAACACTTGCGAATGATAAACTAAGATGAAAGTGTTAGGTTTTGAATTCAAAGATATTTTTCACTATGAACTTTATAAATCACCAAAACCCTTGCTAAACAAGTCTATGGACTTGTATTTATAGCAAAAAATGGCTATTAGCCGTTTTATGGTCATCGGGGTGATATATTATATGTTTAAATTGAAAACTAGTCATTTATAGCCATTAAAGACTGAATCCTGACGCCACTCATCGACTAGTGACCCCACTCATCGACTAGTGGCCCCCATTCATTGACTAGTAGCACTCTACCAGCAATTATTAACATTTTACCTGGAATCGTCGACAAGTTGCACCCAATCATCAATGAAAACCCCAAATCAGAAAAAGTCATCAACGTGAAAGTTATGAGATTTTTTATTAGCTTTCCATAGACACCAAGATTGTTCTTTTTGGACTTTCTATTAAAAGTTATGCTGCAAATACCGAAGGGTATTCAGGAAATTTGATAGGTGCATAACTGAGGTTTTAAACCAAACCAGGACCAATTTTGTAAAAGATTATACCACTAAATAATTTAAAACTTGTCCTTATGAAATTTATTTTGAATATAAGATATCTTATTTATGAAAACACATTTGAAAGTTCATTTGATATCTTATATGCTTAGTATGTTGTTTATAAAAATATGCTTGACTTTCTTTGAAGCTTTTAGGACATAAAACATGTTTTTCCAAAACTGAGATCAAGTATGAAAATGTTCTTAATAACAAGATGTTGAAAACTTGTCCCTTTCAAAAACATATTTGAGTTTAGGATTCATTTGACAAACTCTTTATTTTATATTTGAAAACTATAAATGTGAATTTGTGACTTAAGTGAAAACCTATAAACTCTAGTGTCCAAATATGCATCTGCATTTTGCTCAACTCTTGCTTAAAAATCATGCATGAACCAAAACTGCAAGAGTTAAAAAATAACTACCTCAAACACACACCTCATTACATATAATACAACATTAAGCTTTCTTTGGTGTGCTTAAGTCCATTCTGAGTTAGTGTCTTTTTGATCTTTTCTTCTCGACGTCAAATCGGTCCGATCTTTTCCTTTGGTCCAGTGCCTTCATGAATTCATAACATGAACCTATACTAAACATAATCTGCAAAGATGGAATGTGTTAGCCTTGGTGGCTATTGTTGGCGTGAGTTGTAATTAATTAGAGAGATTTTCGGGAAAATCATAATTGTAAATCCCTTGTATCAAGACCTTGATTGTAAATCCCTTGATACAAGGGACAACCCAAATTAGATTTTTTTTTCTTGTGTATAATTACCTATTATTCCATGTAATTGATGAAGAAGGAAATAAAGAAATTTTTTCCAATTTTATACCTAGTTTTTATTTTTCCTTTTTTTTTTATCCAAGGCTTCTTGGAGGACAACTACCTCACCAACCGGCAAACCAGCCGATGACTCTCGTTGTCGGCGGCTTCCTCCAGACGCCATTGCCTCCTCTGTTTTCTCTGAAATAGGAATCGATCATGATCTTGTTGACGAACTTCTTGACCCTTCGTCGCTCAATTTCCTCGTCATTGGTGGAGTCCGTTGTGTCGTTGTCAGTGATGGATATATAGATGACACTCCCAGTTCCTTCTCTCACGTCGTCGCACCCAACCGAACATCGTTGATGGCCATTCCACGGCCGTCAAGATTCTGGCCATCCATTGCCTAAACGAACCGACGAAGGCCGTCATTGAAAGGATGGTTGTTGGCCCCCTCCTCGTCCTTGTCATCAATGATGGCAGTGCAGTTGCAGGAACAACGCTCAAGCGACGCGAAGAAGGCAGAAACCACGCTGGTGCCCCTAACCACTCGCCTTGCTTCTCCGTAGTTGCCATCGTCGAAGGAGCCCCATTGATCTATGCTGTGTTGGCGCTTGCAATAACATATCATGAACAGGAAGAATTTCAACTTGCACTTTTCTAAACCACTGGATCAGATCTGCGATTGCTGACACCTACACTACTTGCATGATTTCATATTCAATGCATTGAAGGATACGTCTGATTGCAGATCTCGAGATGATATTCTTGCCTACGCCCCCATTTTGAAGAAGTGTTTATGTTTTATGAATCCATAAACTTTTGTCACTCCGCATGTAAATATCCACTCGGCAAGTCATCATCGTCGCCACTACGGTATTTCTCTGCTACTGCGTTATTTGTCTTCCCCATTGCGGTATTTCTCTTTTGCTGCACCCATGGCCATATTTAACAACCCTCACTCGCACCATATGGAGATCACCCAAGGTGATCAACCAATATCAGAACTAGGTAACTGTGGTACTGCTCTTTGTAGTTCATCTCGTGATGGTGATAGGAATTTGTGGATACTTGACTCGGGAGCTACCGATCACATGACATTCGATGAAAATTATTTCTCCAAAATATCTCAACCCCAGCACACTTCCATTATTAACACCAATGGGGGTCATATTTCCAGTTATAGGGGCAGGAACCGTGGATTTATCACCCATTTTATCCTTATCTAATACTTTGCTTGTTTTCTCTCTTTCCCATAAGTTGCTCTCCGTGAGCCAAGTTACTGAAGCTTTAAAATGTGTTGTACTAATGTATTCTACTTTTTGTTTACTTTGGGATATTCTTACCAAGGAGATCATTGGGCATGGTACTAAGAGAGAGGGGCTCTATTATGTTGACAATTTTAGTATGGGTCATGCACATCATATGCATCCTCCGGTTGACAAGAAAGAGCAACAGATTTGGCTTTGGCACCATCAGTTAGGGCATCCGTCCTTCAGTTATATGAAATATTTATTTTCAGATTTATTTTCCAATATTTCGATATCTGATTGGAAATGTGAGGCTTGCATTCTTACTAAAAGTCATAAAGCTACTTATCCTTTAAGTATGAATAAAAGCACTGTTCCTTTTGCTTTAATTCACTCAGATGTATCCTTCCCCAATTTCTACAATATCTGGTTTCCGCTGGTATGTGATATTTGTAGATGACTGTACTCGCATGACTTGGCTCTACTTATTGAAATATAAAAATGAAGTACTGACTGTATTTCAGTCCTTCCACACAATGGTTCAAACCCAATTCTTAGCTAAGATTTGGATTCTTCGATTAGATAACGATGGTGAGTATATGAATCAATCGTTTAAGGATTATTTTCAGCATCATGGCCTTATCCGTGAAACCTCCTACACACAGACTCCTCAACAGAATGGTGTTGCTGAGAGAAAGAACTGTCATATTCTTGAAACTGCTCGGGCCCTATTAATTGGGGCTCATATGCCTAGTCACCATAAGACTGATGCTGTTGCTACGGCTGTGCATCTCCTTAATCAGATGCCTTCCAAAGTCTTGAATTTCAAGACTCCGTTACAAACCCTATCTACGTATGGTCCCTTACCTACAGTATTGATGCTTCCTCCTCGAATTTTCGAATGTGTCATATTTGTCCACCTTCATAAAAATCAATGCACAAAACTGGATCTATGTGCCATTCGATGCCTCTTCTTGGGTTATGGAGTACCCCAAAAAGGGTATCGTTGCAATGATCCGACCAACAAACGCACCTATGTAACTATGGATGTCACCTTTTTGGAGTCTGAGATATTTTTCTCTTCCTCCTTTCTTTCCCAATTCTCCTCATTAGGGGGAGATTAGTAATGACAATCCAAATTGGCTGACATTTGACTAGTCGAACGAACACAACACTGAAATGTACGTCAATAAGGAACCCAATACAGAAAAAGGTGTGAGTTCAAAAGCGGATATAGGTTCCAGAGATATGTCTACATCACTTGAAGCTAAAGCTGAAATAGAAAAACCCCCTCATGACGAAGTACCCGAAGACCCATCTCTTGAGAATATCTCTAAGGTAAACACTCCTAGACTTTCAAACTATAATGATAAAGATATCCATGTTGGCTAAACTTTACCTTTCTGGCATAATCATGGAAAACCACTAAATAGATACTCTCTGAACATTGGAGGACGAAACGCAAAGTATCCAATCACCAACTATGTGTCTACAAAAAGGTTTTTCGAACCACTCAGGAAATTCGTACATGTACTTTCCTCGAGTAGTGTTCCCACCAATATTCATGAAGCTTTGACAAATCCTAAGTGGACCCAAGTTATGAAGGAAGAAATGGAGGCACTGCAAAAAAATAAAACTTGGATTCTTGTTCCCTTACCCAAAGGAAAAAAGATGGTAGGGTGTAAATGGGTGTTCTCTAGTATCCACAAAGCAGATGGTTCGATTGATCAATACAAAACAAGACTAGTAGCAAAAGGTTACACCCAGACATATGGTGTAGAGTACCAAAAGACCTTCTCATCGGTAGCAAAATTGAACTCGGTTAGGGTATTATTATCTCGTGCCGCAAACCTTGATTGGCCATTGTACCAGTTTGATGTAAAAAATGTCTTTCTCCATGGAGATCTGGAGGAGGAGGCCTACATGGATGTTCCACCGGGCTATACAACAACTTCCGAAGTTGAGGTGGTGTGCAAGTTACAACAAGCATTGTATGGCTTGAAATAATCACCTAGAGCATGGTTCAGGCAATTCACCTTGGCAATGAAGAAATATGGCTATCAACAGAGCAACTCAAATCATACACTATTCTTAAAGCATCAATAAGGTAAGGTCACAACTCTAATAATTTATGTAGATGACATGATTATTACAGGAGATGATCTGGAAGAAATATCAATACTCCAAGAGCGTATGGCGATTGAGTTCAAAATGAAAAATCTAGGAGGACTTAAATACTTCTTGGGAATTAAGGTTTCTAGATCAAAGCAAGGTATATTTATTTCCTAACGGAACTATATCCTAGACCTTCTATCTGAGGTGGGATTACTAGAATGCAAACCTACAGACACACCAACTGTTCAAAACCACAAACTGGGAGAATATCTAGATCATGTACCAACAAATAAAGAAAGGTACCAAAGGATAGTCGGAAAGCTCATTTATCTATCACATACTCGCCCTGATATTGCTTATGCGATAAGTGTAGTAAGTCAATTCATGCACTATCCAAGTGAGAATCACATGGATGCAATGCTCAGAATTCTTTGATACTTAAAGTCATCTCCAGGGAAAAGGCTTATGTTCTCAAAAAACAGACACCTCAAAGTCAAGGGATATACAGATGCAGACTGGGTAGGAAATATATCATATCGAAAATCCACCTCGGGGTACTTCATGCTTGTTGGCAGGAATCTTGTAACTTGGAGAAGATGTAACAACCTGGAAAATTTTTAATAATTTGAAAATTATAAGAAGATAAAAGGGAAGGAGGAATAAACTGGAAAAAGGGTGTGGCGGCAAGTATTCATCGACGAATGAATTGGTCTCGTTGACGAATGTTCTACTTAGCTCGTCGACGAGGTTACGTGTCTCGTTGATGAGTAGAATTCTTGCATGTTCACCTTCTCTCTCTAGAAATTCGGACATCCTCTCTTCTCTCTTCGATTTTGAACCATATTTCCGCCGGTTCGACAATCTGAAGCTATCACGACGCTCCTGGAAGAGTTCTCTACAAATCTGCTGGAGTGGATCATCGGTGAGACTAGTTAGGAATACATCCCAAATTTAAGGTAAGGCTTTTTATGTAAAATTTGGCTTTACCCTAGTTGTAGAAAATATTATATGCAAAGAAATACTGAAGTTTAGTTCTGGGAGATGTGGTTTTCAGGGCGTTGACGAGGGAACCCTACGAGTGCAGGACTGGTTATTTTAGGAGGCTTTTCAGGAAGTAGGTAAGGGCAAATATTTTATAATAGCTTTTTAGTAATTATTAAAATGACTAATTTTGGATAAAAATCCTACATATATAGGTATAATTTTTCTGAACCAAACTGATATTGAAAATACTTTTTTTATTATATAAGTATTAAATGGGGAAAAATTGTGTGGTTGAGACCATTTTGATTATTGAATGATTGTTGAGCTTAGTAGAATAAGGAAATTATTGAGATTGTGAATGTCATTTGACTGAAATTCTTGTCTGGTTGAATACACTGATTGGATTGTGAACATTGTTTGGTTGAAAATACTGGATGATTGAGTATACTGTGGTATTTGCGTGGACATGGTTGATTGGTCAGGTTTGTGATTGATCTGCGTTGTGGTTCATGTAAATGACGATATAACATTGGCAGTGGTATGAGGAGGTCGTTATATCGTACCTGGTATAACCGTCATATAACGTTGGCAGTGGTATGAGGAGGTTATTTACCTATTTATCATGAATGGGGTGTTTATTTTGTAATCTATGTGGTTTGAGCAGTCATGTGCAGACATTTATACTGTGCTTAATTAGTCCTGTGTGGACCAGTCCTGTGTCGACGTTGATGTTGTAGTTAAGTAGTCCTATGTGGGCGTTAATGTTGTAGTTGAGTAGTCCTGTGTGGACATTGATGTTGTGTGATTTGATTAGTCCTGTGTGGACCAATCCTGTGTGGATACTGATGCTGCGTGATTTGATCCTGTGTGGATTGATTATGATATGGGTGCATACGTGAAATTCTGTGAAGCGATTGTGTTGGTTGTGTACGACTTTTAATTAATTAAGTATTTTGGGTAAAGTAGATTATTCCACTCGAGAGCTTGCTGAGGAAGATGAGTACTCTAGTAATTATTTATGGATTCCAGGGTAGAGGGAAGCCACTTGTATGGGCGGGTGATCTTCCCCATTCTCGGTGACTTTACCTGAATACATAACCCGAGGGCTTACTGAGAAAGGTGAGTGTCCTGGTGTTAGTACTAGAGCAGAGGGAACCCACCTGTATAGGCGGGTGGATTTCCCTATTCTTGGAAACTAACATTAAAATACTAATTGGTTATGAGTATGTGATTGGATGATAAGGACGTTGATTCCATGCGATTATGGGGCATGTTATCTGGCTTCTTGTGAACTGTGTGTACACCTGAGATAGATATTTTAAATTGTATTATAAACACTTCAGCCACACACTATTATAAACTATTTCTTCCTTACTAAGAGGTGTCTCACCCCGTCAATTATTAAAACTTTTTAGGTTATCCAGGTGATCGAGCTTAGATAGCTCCAGGGCAGGGTAGTTTTGTGAGTGAAACTGGAATAGTTATGTTTTAATTTTATGTTCATTATATTTCTTTCAGGTTTGTAATATTATAAATATGGATGTACGGTATAAGTTTGTTGATGTTCAAATATAGAACTCTGGTATTTTATGTTTGAGGTATTTCATTATTATTTTTCCGCTGCGTTAATGGTATCAGAAACGCGTTTCGGTCTTATAACACTCCGAGCCCCACGTGGCGGGTCTGGGGCGTTACATAAGAAACAAAATGTGTTGGCTTAGTCAAGTGCTGAAGCTGAGTTTCGTGGAATGGCTAAAGGTTTTTGTGAACTTCTTTGGCTTAAGATACTACTAACTAAAATAGGTTTTGCCCCAAGTTGTGAGATGGATCTATTCTATGATGATAAGGTCGCATTTGATATCTCACACAATCTTGTCCAACATGACCGAACTAAACACGTGGAGGTGGACCAACATTTCATCAAACAAAATCTTAAGGACAAGACAATTTGATTTCCTTTTGTTAAGTTTGAAGACCAGTTGGCAGATGTACTCACAAAGGTTGTGTGTAACAAAATCTTTTACAACTCACTTGACAAGTTGGGCATACGAGACTTGTATGCACCAACTTGAGGGGGAGTGTTGGCATGAGTTGTTGTTAATTAGAGAGATTTTAGGGAAAATCATAATTGTAAATCCCTTGTATCAAGGCCTTGATTGTAAATCCCTTGATACAAGGGACAACCCAAATTAGATTTTTTTTTTCTTGTATAATTACCTATTATTCCGTGTAATTGATGAAGAAGGAAATAAAGAAAATTTTCCTTCGTTTTGACAGCTATATGAGCTTAATCGTATTTTTTTTATGATAACAACCCATTAGTGGTTCTAGGTAAGCTTATCTTTGTATAATAAGTTATTGTAAATATAATCACAAATGCAAAGATTAAGTAAATTCTTAATAGGTTAGACATCATCAAAAAGGGGGAGAATGTTAGCCTTATTGGCTATACTATCATGTTTTATGTGTTTTGATGATATTAACATATATGTTGTTCCTAGTGTTTTCTATCTTTGTAGAACATGTTAAGTATAGGTACAAGTGACAAATACATGAAGGTATTGGTTAAAAGGCAAAGATCAGACTGAGTAGACGTCAAATAGGAAAGATCAAATGGACACTCACTCGGAAAGAACTCAAGCACAACCAAAGGAAGAATTAATGTGGAATTAATTGTAAAGGGGTTTGTTTGAGGTAGTATATTTTGTAACTCTAGCGATTTTGTTTCTTGCACGATTTCTGAGCAAGAGTTGGGCAATCCACATGCATACTAGGACATGAGTTTATAGGATTTCATAAAGTCACAAACTCAACTTTCATGGTTTTCAAAGTTAAAACAAAGAGTTTGTCAAATAGAATCCTAAACTCAAGATATATTTTCAAAGGGCAAGTGTTCAAACATCTTGGTTTTATAAACATATTCATACTTGGTCCCGGTTTTATCAAAGCATGTTTTATGTCCTAATACTTTTCATAAAGGACATACTTAGTATATAAGATATCGAAATAAGCTTTCAAATGTGTTTTATTAATCAAGATATCTTATATTCAAAGGGAAACTCACTTGGACAAGTTTTAATCTTCATTAGACTTAATATATTTCATATACTTTTGTCCAAGATTTTTTTAATTTATTAAAAGTCTTTTTGACAACAAAAAACAGAGCAATAGTCAACTAATGTAGTACTGCCTCAAGTCCTGAACACCCTTTGGTATTTGGAATATACCTTTTTCTAGAAAACTCCAAAAAGGGTGATCTTGGTGTCTATGGAAAGTTAAGAAAAAATCTCACAACTTTTGTGTTGATGACTTTTTCTGATTTGGGGTAATCTTCGACATATGCAAGTAACCATTGACAGTTTCAGAGAGCCCAGAAAAACCGTCAACGGTTTGGGACGGTGACTAAACACCAACGGGCGAAAAACGACTAGTTTTCAAAATAGTTTTTTAATAAAACCCCCCAATGGCCATAAAATGGATAGTAGCTCATTTTTTCCTATTAATATAAGTTCTTAGACTTGTTTAAATATGGTTTTTGATCATTCTTAGTGAAAAACATCTTTGATTTCAAAAGCTAAGCACTTTGCATCTTAGTTCTTCATTTCAAGTGCTCAAGTCTCTCTTGTTCAGTTATCTTGTGTGAATCATTACTTGAAAGATTAAGTGTGAGGTTTGTTTTGTAATTGCAATCACCTCATTGTGAGGAACATCATTTGTATACCCATCTTATTGTAGAGGTTCTTTGTGAACCAACTTGGTGAAGGTTCTTGGTGAACCGAACTTGCAAGGCTATTGGTGAACCTTGTGGCTCTTGGTGAACGTGGTAGGGATTTCTTCCCAAGTGTAGGGTTTAGTACCCGAGTTGTAAGGCTTGCTCTACCAGCGAAGGAGTATTTATAATGGATTGTGGAATCCTTGGTTTGGTACTAAGACGTAGACGTAAGCTTGGTGCCGAACCATGTTGAATCTCTGGTGTTAAGCTTTCTCTCCCTTCACTCTATTATTTATGTCTTGTGCTTGATTTACGTTTCATAAATTGTGATATAATTGCTTGCAATCTTGTCAAGGATTTTTGTTTTGTAGAGAAAATAGAAAATACGCGAAAAGAGGCCATTCACCCCCCTCTGACTTTATATACTCCTGGTTAGGACGATTAACAGAATGCATTAGGAACAACAAAGAGGTTAATATCATCAAAACACATTAATTATGATTATGTAGCCCCCAAGGCTAACAAATATATTTTGCCTTTTGTCCTTGGTCATTCCACTAAATGAGCCTATTTCTCCTTAGGCTTCAATGGGTCCATTTTACCTTTTATGCTCTCATCCACTCTATTAAGTAAGCTCCCATTGATGGACTTGATACACATGGATGAACACCAACTTGACCCAAAAGCTTAAGCCTATTGGGTCTTGGGCCCAACCATGTATATAAGCACCTATCATCCACTCAAATTTTCCAATGTGGGATAAACTCACAAGTGGAATTCTCAACAATTTCCCTCTCATTTGTGAGTTTCAACTGCTCCCCCTTGAATGAAAACCGTCTACCTTTTGGGGGTAAGCCCAATTCTCCCACAGTTGCTCAAGTGGGCCTTACCACTGACGCCTTATGTGCCTCGGATTGCATTCCACGTGCCTCCGAAGCAATCCTACCTCCCACGTCTTGACCTTATTCGGATCCATCCGCAGCCTAGATGATCCTTATCGACCTTGGCCACACACTTAGTTCTCCAACTATTAGCACGTTAGGAGAATTAGTTTCACATCTCGACTTTTTACGATGTCGCTCACCCAGAGTTACGAATTGTCGGCTCTGATACCACTTGTTAGGATCAGAGGAACCCATGGATGGGCTTGATACACATGGGTGAACACCAACTTGACCCAAAAGCTTAAGCCTATTGGGTCTTGGTCCCAACCATGTATATAAGCACCCATTATCCACTCAAATTTTCCAATGTAGGACAAGCTCACAAGTGGAATTCTCAACAGCCTATTGGGTTTGGCTATTTCGCAAATTTCTTTGGTAATCCAATTTTATTTTTGTACCCAATCATCTTGTTAGGTTTCTTCATGTTTCCTATTTTCCCTTTTATGTAACCTTGTACTGTGGCCCTTTTGGTTTTAACCTTTACAACCCTATTTGATGACCGCAAAGTATGATAGAGTTTGACAAGTCGTCTCCATCTACTTCTCCTCATAAAACTCTTCATAATTTGAAATCTATTTCCCACAAGATTCCTTGTCAAAATCTTTTTCTAAAGTAGTTCATCCTTTTAAAACTACCAAGGACACATTGTTGAAGTGGGGTCCTTACTAAGCTCCAGTCTTGAGGCTTTTTTTCATTTTTTTTTTCATTTCTTTTCATATCTTTTCATTTTTTCCTATTTTTTTTTTTGGCCCCATTGAATAGATTCTTAAAACCAATTATTGGGTCCAGGTCTTTTGTATTGGAAAAATCATTTCCTATATCACTGCACAAAATACAAGCAAAAATTGGTAAATAGGGCCGTTGTAGTGGAGACGAGCAGGCAGAGGGGTGTCGAGGTGCAGAGTCATAGGAAGAGGCCCACGCCTCCTAGATTTTAGGCAGGTACTAGCCAGTGCCCGTGGAGAAGAGGTAGATGGAGTGGGGGACAGAGACAAGAGATGGGAAGTCGTGGGTTTAGGGCGAGCAGACTTATCCTATTTGCCCTAGATGTGGTAGAAGGCACGTGGGAGAGTGCCGAGCCAGAAGGAATTTATACTACTAGTGTGGTAGACCAGATCACTTGGCATGAGATTATCGTGCGCAGCCGAGCAATGCTTCTGCCGTCAGACAATTCTAGGGAAACAATCAGGCACCCCGAGATGGCTAGCAAAGGAATACCGCACAAGCGCAGGTCTACACACTGACACTAGGAGAAGCTGAGGCAGCTGGCGATGTGGTGATAGGTATTATTATTATGCTTTCAATTAAAGCTATTGTTTTATTTGATTCAGGGGCCACGCACTCTTTTGTATCTACGGGATATATCAAGTTATATGGGGTAGAAACTCAGTTGCTAGACACCAAATTATTAGTAGCCACACTGCCAGGATCAGTAGTGTGGTATCAAAGGGTACTTAAAGGGTATATAGTGGATATTCAGGGGAGATTCTACCAGCCGACCTCATAGTATTAGACATGCATGGATTCGATATGATATTTGGAATGGACTGGTTAGCTGCCAACTATGCCAGCATCGACTGTCATTGGAAAGAGGTGGTATTCAAACCTTCTGGAGAGTAGGAGTTCATATTTGTGGGGTTGCGCGTGCTTTCCTCACCATAGCTAGTGTCAACTATTCAAGCGAGGAGGCTACTCTTGGATGGATGTTAGGGGTACATAGCTTGTGTGAAAGAAATGCCAAAGAAAGAATTGAAACTTACCGATATTCTAGTAGTGAAAGAATTTTCAGATGTCTTTCTAGAAGAGCTACCTGGATTACCTGCTAACCGTGAGATTGAATTTGCCGTTGATTTGCTTCCAAGGAGGGCACAGATTTCTAAAGCTCCCTATAGAATGGCTCCAGTAGAATTGAAAGAACTAAAAGATAAGTTGCAGGAATTATTAGATAAGGGATTTATCAGACCTAGTGTATCGCCCTAGGGAGCACCAGTTCTATTTGTAAAGAAGAAATACAAATCGATGAGGATGTGCATTGACTACAAAGAGATAAATAAGGTGACAATTAAGAACAAACATCCTCGTCCCCGTATTGATGACTTGTTTGATCAACTCCAGGGAACACGGGTCTATTCTAAGATTGATCTTCACACTGGGATTCATCAAGTGAGAGTCAAAGTAGAGGATATTTCCAAGACAGCGTTCCAAACTCAGTATGGCCATTATGAATTTTTGGTTATGCCATTTAGACTAACGAATGCTCGTGCTGCATTTATAAACCTGATGAAAGAGTTTTCCATCAGTACTTGGACCATTTTGTAGTGGTTTTCATTGATGATATGTTGGTCTATTCAAGGAGTCTCGAGGAGCATGAGACAAATTTGAGACTGGTACTTCAGATACTTAGAAAAAGGGAACTATATGCCAAACTCAAGAAGTGTGAATTCTGGTTAGAACGAGTTACTTTTCTCAAGCATGTGGTATCCAAGGATGGTATCTCTATAGATCGAAGCAAGATAGAGGAAGTAGTGGACTGGGGGAGACCAAGAAATGTTCAGGAGATCAAAAGTTTCTTGGGACTTGTGGGATATTATCGCTAGTTTATAGAGGGATTTTCTAGGCTATCACAGCCTTTGACACGGCTAACAAGGAAGAATGTTAAGTTTGAATGAAATAACGATTGTAAGCAGAGCTTCCAAGAATTGAAGCAGTGACTCATCACTGCACTAGTTTTGACTATTCCATCAGGAGATGGTGGATTCGTAATCTATAGTGATGCGTATTAGAAGGGGCTCAGATGCGTGCTAATGCAACAAGGGAAAGTTGTAACCTATACTTCTCGTCAACTTAAAGAGTATGAGAAGAATTACCTTATGCATGATTTAGAGTTGGCTGCAGTGGTGTACGCATTAAAAATATGGAGGCATTATCTGTATGGTTGGAAGTGTGAAATATTTATAGATCATAAGAGTTTAAAGTAGTTCTTCACGCAAAATGTGTTGAATATGAGGCAGAGAAGGTGACTCGAGCTGATTAAAGATTACAATTGTGCCATCAGTTACCACCCAGGGAAGGCTAACATGGTAGATGATGCGTTGAGCTGTAAATCAAGGTGCGCATCTGTATCAACAATAGTGATTGCACTTTAGATCAGAATGGATTTAGAAAGACTTGGAGTAGAGCTAGTAGAGGATAGTCATCAGGTATTAATTGCCCATCTGGTACTTTAGCCGACTTTGTTGGAGGAAATTAAGAATGCATAGATACAAGACGTAGAATTAGTAAAGATCAGAGATAGAGTGCAGAGTGGACAGGGAGCTGATTTTAATATTTCAGATGATGGAACTCTGATGTTTCGTAGTAGGTTGTGTGTACCTGATGACGTAGGAATTAAAAAGATTATTTTTGAAGAGGCGTACCATTTCCTGTATACAATACATCCAGGAAGTACGAAAATGTACAGGGATTTACGAATATCCTTCTGGTGGAGATTGAAGAGAGAAATTGCTGAATATGTAAAGTAGTGTTTGACATGCCAGTAGGTGAAGGCTGAACATCAAAGATCGATGGGATCATTGCAACCACTTCATATCTCTGAATGGAAGTGGGAGCATATTTCTATGGACTTCGTATCGAGGTTACAGCCGGCACTTCATAGACAGGACGCCATCTAGATAGTCGTTGACATATTGACGAAGACTGTCCACTTTCTTCCCATCAGAGTTAACTGCTTCATGGGTAGATTGGCAAAAATGTATATACAAGAGATAGTCAGATTGCATGGAGTACCTATGCCCATCGTTTTTTACTAGGATCCATGTTTCACGTCTCAGTTCTGGAAAAGCTTAATAGGGCTTTGGGATCCCAGTTGACTTTTAGCACAGTCTTTCATCCTCAAACTGATGGATAGATAGAGAGGACTATACAAATGCTGGAGGATATGTTGTGTGCCCATGTGCTAGATTTTGGAGGTAGTTGGATTCAGTACCTGCCACTAGTGGAATTTGCTTACAACAACACCTACTAGACCAGTATTGGGATTGCTCCGTATAAGACATTATATGGTCGGAGATGTCGATCTTCGTTATATAGGGATGAAATTGGAGAAAAGTATGTATTAGGGCCATAAATGGTACAACGAGCTTCTGAGAAAATCAAGCTTATCCAGGAAAGAATTAGAACAGCTCAAAGCCGATAGAAAAACTATGTAGATACTCATCAACGAGCACTGGAATTTGATGTAGGTGATACTGTGTTCTTGAAAATAGCACCAATGAAAAGGGTAATGAGATTTGGGAAGAAAGATAAGCTTAGCTCTAGGTATATTGGGATATTTGAGATATTGGAAAGAGTTGGCCCAGTTGCCTACAGGTTAGCGTTACCCCCATGACTATCCAGAATCCATGATGTATTTCATGTGTCCATGTTGAAGAAATATGTTCCAAATCCATCTCATATAATAAGTTATGAGGCATTGGAGATTGGTGAGACCTTATCTTATGATGAAACGTCCATTCAGATCTTAGATCATAAAGAGTAAGAATTACGCACCAAGAAAATCCCACAAGTGAAAGTACTCTAGAGGAATCACGCAGTTGAGGAAGTTTCGTGGGAATTAGAAGAGGAAATGCGTCAGAAGTACCCACAATTATTTAATGGGATCCAGCATTAGCTAGGGAAAGGTCATGGTTCAGGTAAGAAATCATATATGTAAGTAGATTTTTGTGTGGGTTAATTAGTTGAATGTAATAGTTTTCTGTTTTGGTTGGTTTTGGGAGAGTTTTGATTTAGTTATTGTAATCTCCCAGAACCGTATATGTAATCACGGTATTCCTTCATCTTAAGTGAGGGTAATTCATAAAATTTCAGCATTTTTATTTAAGGTTGATGCAAATGAATGATGGCAAAATTTTGAGGACCAAATTTTTATGAAAGGAGAATGTAGCAACCCAGAAAATGGCAATAATAAGAAAAACAAAGAAAAAGAGGATTTTGGTTTGGTGTAGACCAAACCGTCGACGGTTTGGTGGGGGAAGCATAAAATCGTTGACGGTTTGGTGGGGGAAGTAGAAAACCATCGATGATTTTGTAATTACTGTGGCTCAATAACGGTAAATCAGTGAAAATGGCTTGGTTAAAAGACCAAACAATCAATGTTTCAGGGAAACCGTTGACGGTTTCCCCTGCGCCAGCAACCCTATATAAAGGGTTTAAATCATTTTAATTTTTTAAAAATCAAATCTCTCTCTTTCTCTCTCTTAGGGTTGCGGCCAACTCTCTCTTTCTTTCTCACTCTTCATTTTCTCGCCTGTTTTAAGCCCGAATCGAAGAAGGAACGTCATTTCAGGATCCTGGCAATGTTCTGTATAATTTAACGAGAGTAATTTTGAGAATTGGGCATTTCAGGTACCACTCCAAAACCAGGGTAAGGATATTATTTTTAAAAGTTTAACTAGTTATTGGTAATATGTGGGCCTATGTATGTTGAATGGCTATTATTCTGGGGTTAAGTTAATTAAAATAGGGTTTCAGAAAGTTCACTGTTTAAAATATAGTATTTAATTCAAAAATTATATATATATATATATATATATATATATATGAATTATCGGGATATTCAGATTTATGGAAACAGATTTAATATTATTTCTCAGAAAAATGTAATATTCCTAGACAGTCAGCATATTATAGAATAGCACTCACTTGTGTGGCAGGAGTATAAATACTTTATTGCAGATATTAGCATGTCAAATTATTTAATGGTTACACAGAACAAGCATGTTTTATAATGAATTTTTAGAAAATCTATAAACAGTACAGAACTTATGATATTTTCAGCATATTGTGATAATTCAACAGGCCCAGATGCTGTAATAATTCAGTCGGCTCAGATGCCGTGATATTTCAGTCAGCTCAAATGTTGTGATAATTCAGCTGGCCCAAATGCCATGATAATTCAGCTGGCCCAGATGTCATGATATTTCAGTTGGCCCAGATGTCGTGATATTTCAACCGGCCCAAATACCGTGATTAGATATATTTATAACAATTTATTCAGAAACATTATGTTGGAATTGGTGTATTCCCAAGAGGGGGGGTGAATTGGCTATTTAAAAATTTATCTCCTAAGTCAATTCAAATTCTAGCAATAGTATTACACAAGCCTAGGGTCCTTCTATACAATCATAAATTTAATTAAGAATTAAACGCAAGCATTCAAGTGTTGAAATTTAAATTGTAGAAATTAAAAGGAGGCACAAGAAATGTTATCGAGGTTCGGCCAATACTGCCTATGTCCCCACCTCGAGCTCACAAGTAAGAGGATTTCACTAAGGCTCACTTAACGGGTGGAGCGACACTTAATATAACACTTTAACAGGATGGTGCACCAAACTTTCCTAACCGAGTCAAAGCCAATCCGGGACTTTTCACAGGACAAGTCTCCCTCTTCAGGCCCACGCTTGGAATACAACAGATAATCAAATTTGCGTACAAATAGATATACTTCTTACACTAAGCAGATGTGTACCACTATGCTCAATCAATTTATGCACTCGCATGTGATAGGATATTAAGATCAAGTGAGATTTTGTTAGTCGATGTGTTGACTCTCAACAATATGTATGTCAATGTGTATATGTGAGAGTAAGAATTTTGATTTCAAGATAATGTGCTTGTAATGTGCATAATCAAAAGGTCTTTATAACCCTTAAGCAAATATCACAATAATGATTTTCAAATGTAAAGCGCAATAGATAATAGGGTTAAGCTTGCTAAAAACACAAAGCAAGCTTATGAATCTTGCAATGAGGATGCAAGATCTTAAGCCAAGTAAGAGTTTTTCCCAATACAATATTTATGAATGAAATATTATGGGAAAAACCTTAAGCTACTCTTTAAAAATCAAAGCACAAGCAAATAAAAGTGAGGGAGAGTTTGAGCTTATAGAATGAGTATGACAAAACAACCTCACTCAAAATAAATGGCTAGATAAATATAGGAAGTGGATTTTGGCAATATATTTGAAGAAATATGGGAGTATGAATGATTTTGGCCAAAATGTTTTTCAGAGAAATTTGGCTAATCTCAAAGTCCTAATCACCCATTAATTTTGCAAATAAGAAGGTATTTATAGAGTTGGGAAGAATTATAGTCGTTGGGGACACGCTAGGTATTTTGGAAAATGATTGAGTGAGTTTAATTAAAAATAACGCAATTTAACTTCGGTAAAAATTAGACAACCCGAGAGGGTTGGTTGATCATTTTTGAGGTTCGGTCGACCAAGTTGCTTAGTTCAGTTGACCAGGGTGTTTTTGAACTGTAGTGATTATTAACCAAACATGAGGCGATTTCAAAATCTCCGAGGTTCGGTCGATCGGGCTAAGTTCGGTTGACTGAAGTTGAATGTTCAGTTGACCGGGGCATTTTACAACTGTAAGTTTGGTCGACTAGGGAGTTGGGATTTCCCACATGCCAATTTGGTCGACCAGGGCATTGAAGTTCATTTTAAGGACGACCAACCAAATGGTCAAACTTTTGATGCTAAGGAGGTTCTGTCGGCTGAAGTGCTCTGTATGTTGGGGTTCAGTCGACCGAACACACCACGTTTGTGCAATTCAGTCTCTAATACCCTTTTAAAGACACCCCTAATCACATATTTGTTAATGCTAAGTTATAAGGGGCTTTTCATGTAATTATTTGGAACCTATAGTCAGTCTATGGTCTTTTGAGCTTATTTGTCCTATCATGCATACAATGCATTAATTATTATAGACCATAGTTAATATTATAGACCCTGAATAATATGAAATTTAAATTACAAAAGAAACACTTTGGGCCTTCAGCTTCTTTCAAGTCCGTGTGCGTGCACCATATGAAACTTCCAATTGATCATGTATACAAACTCATCAACCATTAAATACTAGAGTATTTTTCATAGTCAAAACGGGATATGACCTACCCCCTTTTTGATGATAACAAATACCTTATGCAAAAGTGGGTACAGTCAGGAAAGGCTCACCCTGAAACTATGTATAATAGAAATGTTAAAGATTTTAAAAGTTCAAACACATTTTCCTAAGATACCCAATTTTTCCTAACTTCTCTCCCTTTTGGTAACAGCAAAAATGGCCATTATAAATTTAAAATATATAGGCAAGGCATTGAGTATAAATCATTTAAATACAAGATATGTTCGAGAAGATTTTTAGAAATTTCGGCAGCTTGCCGTTTGAAAATAGAGCATTTCCCAAAAATATATGTATAGAAATGACCTAATTGAGTTTTAAATTTAACAATTTATCCACAACTAACAACTCAAATAGTCCAGTATGAATCAAAAACATAGAACATAGCTATCAACGTGCAAGAAATATAATAGCCATGCATTGCACCACACAAACAAACTCACAAGGAATAAAACAAAGATGTATTTAAACTTCTCAGAACCGTGGATATTTAGAACAAGTAGCTCCCCTTAAGTTTGCGCACTCAATCAATTTTCTACATGGTGCACATAAAACTTAACCATAAAAATATAACCATATTGATCCAAGGATTTAATAGTCACATGTAAGATCATATGGCGAACACAAGGACTATGTGGCAACCCTAAAGATGTTTACACCAGATATTTAGAAACAGTTCTATTAAGGAAGCACATGCCACATTTAATTTCAATATACATCTAAGCTGAAAAAGTCAGTGAGTATAATATGATAGGAATTTTCGTTGAGATACTCCCCCTTTTAATTTGAATAATAGTTTAGATCGAGTGATTTGCTTACACTAGCTAAATATGAAATTCATTTAACATGCCAAGTATAATCAATTATCTTAGATCAGTGAGTATAATATGATAGGAACTTTCGTTGAGATACTCCCCCTTTTAATTTGAATGATACTTTAGATGGAGTGATTTGCTTACACTAGCTAAATATGAAATTCATTTAACATGCCAAGTATAATCAATTATCTTAGATCCTCTAAATACTCGATGATTATGCCAAGATGGAGTTTAGTTTTTTTTTTTTTTCACTCATCGTTTCAAAAGATTTTAACTTGTATTTTATCATAATCATCAGTGTACTTGTTTTTATTTTGAGAAAAAGTTTTTTAAAATTTCGACAACATGCCGTCTGTAAATTGGACATTTTCCCATAAAAAATGTACCTAAAAGGTTTAAACAAGCATTTTATAACTCAGTTAAAGCATGCGAGAACCTATAATCATCTACCAACATGTAATTTACATACACTGCATCTGCCATGCAGGAAGCATTCTAAACTAAGCATGCCACAAGGTAGCAGTCAATAATCCATATAAATATGTATATATATATATATATATATATATATAATAACATGGTCATGGAGGCATTTTAATACACCAATTATGAAGAACTAATGCTCCCCCTCAGGCAATAACTACCGATAAATGTAAATAACTACAAATGACCAAACTATCAGCAGAAAAAAAAAAAAAAAATGGATAGTCGGTGAGAGTGTAGTGTAATCAGTGAAAAAAAAGCAAGAACAATGTAAGATGTTTATAGATACAGACCAGATAATAATAACAACAATAATAATCCCAATTTCTGCAGGGAGCTCTATTAGTGTCTATACGCCATCCCCATCATCAAAGTCATCTCCTCCATTTGGGGCAAAGTCCATCTGCTCCCCATCTTTATCATCGTGTAGCTCATGAATGCGGTCATTTAGTTCATTGAAATTTATAGTCATGACCCTCTCCAGCTCCCTGTACCTATGCTCTGAAGAGATCGAAAACTCTCTGAACTCATCACGAAGAGCAGTGTATTGTGTGTGAGATGACGAGGCCATATCCCTCAACTGATATCTTCCTGTATGGACCAAGTAATCTGATACTGATGGCTGACCAAAAGAATCAGCAAATCCTATGATGGTTGCCATCAAGTCATCATTTGATGGCTGAGTAGGCTGTGGTGGCATCTCCCGTAAGACCTCCTCCTGATCTGCCGCTCTCCTAGCACCCGTGGGCAACCACATGTTGTCAACCAACTCATACCCCATCAACCTCAATGTAACTAATGAGAACATGTCTGCGCTTCTCCTTCTCCTTGGCATGGAAAGGTTCGATCGGGTTACTTCCATCCTCATGAATAGCTTGTTTAAAATCCCCCCATAAGGCATGATGATCCTACGCCCAATAGTCTTAGCCATCATCCATCTTATCATCAAATTGGGCAAGTCAAGTTTCTTTCTAGTGAATAGACACCACATGATAAAGCAGTCTAGAAAGGATACATGCACCTGAGATCCTGCCTTAGGCAGAATATTGTATGTAATCAGATGGTGGACTACCTTGGCTTCTAAGTTGAAGGACCTATAGTTTGGAGGGTAATTGGGGTTTGCAAGTGGGTCGGTTATTACTAAATTTGCAAACATCCCAATAGAAAACTCCTATTCATTTATCCAAGAGGTCACCGAATCAAGGCACTCAAAGTCTCCCCACCCAATGTTAAGAACATCAAATAAATACTCAGCATCAAATTTGATGTCGGTCTCTAAAACCCAGGAATAATATTCGTCCCCATCATTTCCAAGATTAGCATAAAATAGTCTAACAAAAGTGGGATAGTGCCCACTGGGCTGATATGTCATGAGCGACTCCCACCCCTGAAATCTAAACATATCCATGATATTGCTGAAATGTTGTTCCATAAATGGAAGATCGAGGACCTTACCTAGTATGACCTCTTTGGGGCGGAACTCCCTAATGTATCTGATCCTAGCCTACTCCGAAAGAAACCAGTTGTCCTAAGCATAGGCTATCTTCTAGGAATCAACACAATCATCTGGCCTGGCCATGGAGGATGGTGGAAGGATTTTTGTTGCTGGAGTAAAGATCTAAGAGAAGGATTGAGAAAATAAAGGAAAAGCTTTCAATTTTGAGGTGAAAATGAGCTTTTTCACGTGGATAATATATATAGGCCCACGAGGTTTGGTTGACCAAGGGCAACTTCAGTCGATCGACGCTTCAAATTTTTCACAATCTGTGTATGTTTTGTTGACCGAAGCTAAGGGTGGTCGACCGAAACCTGATGTGACGTTTCAATTTTCGAGGATTGGTTAACCAAGAGAATTTTGTTCTAAAATGGTTGGTCGACCGAAAAGTGTTCGGTTTCAAGTCTGGTTGACCAAGGGGTAGACTGAAGGGCGTTTGCTCAACAAAAGTTCGTTAGTTCAAAAATGGTTGGTCGACCGAAGGGTCAAAGTCAACCATACGGTCAACCGAATGTTTCAGGTCATTTAAGGATGGTCGACTAAACTCAGTCAACACTTCAATTTTCACCCGATTTTGACCTAATTCTGGCTTTAAGGGAATAACACATGACTTGTCGATTAAGGTGGGATCTATTTGTAGGATTTCTAAGTTTAACCACTTCCCAAGCCATCGGTCATCACTACCCCACTATGGCTGGTTTTGTGATCCAAGGAAAAGTGATTATTTAGATTCAAATTGAGCTCTTCCTCCCTCTTGCCCTATGGAATTAGCTACCATAATCACCCACATCATTTCCTTATCTAAACCTCTGGCACTCCTACATAAACAAGCAAAACCGATGAGTCCTAAGCAAGCTTTGCGTGCATACAAAGGTTTTTGCTTATTTGTTCTATTTTTTTCAAAAGAGGCATTGGAGTTTTTCTAACGATGGGATTTTAATGAAAGACCCCCTTTGAATAATTTATTTCTTTTGATATCCTCATGATTTTATTAATTTTCTTCTTCTCTAAAACAGCTTGATATTCTCTTAATCCACTCAATTTCTTTGCTACTTTCTTATTCTCATTCTTTAATATTGCTTTCATTTTATCCATCCTAACTAGAAGTTTATGTGTTTTCGATAAAGTTCCCTCTAGTTTTTCATTCAAGGACATACTCCTATCTATCAATTTAGCGCATGGTTCATCACAATATTTAATACCAGGAATGTTATAAGAATCAGTGCATGCATCAACAATAGAGATATCATTGCATTCAATAGATGATTCAGTATAAAATGTATCACAGAATTTTGCACACAAATCATCACAACATGCATCACATGAATTATTGCATGAAATAGTAAAAGAGGCAGAGTCAGATCCATATACCTCATCATCTACCAATGCAATCGGATCATCATTGGCCACTACCTGATCATTTTGGTTTGGAGCATTTGGAATTACGATCTCCTTTTCCTAGGTCACTCCATACTTCTTTTCAAGCTTAACCCAGTTCTCCTGTGCACTCATATATGCCACAAACTCAAGAAAAATATCAAAATGTAAGTCCATGGCATGTGAATTTGCGTGCATTAAACTACTATCATTTTCTACTGCCATACAAATTCCTTTATCAATCACTTGCGAGACCCTCCAGTCCATAGATTTTATAAAAATGCTCATTCTAATTTTCCAGTGGGTGTAGTTAACACCACAAAACAATGGAGGACAGGAAGGTGATTGTCCCTCTCCGAATGGGGATACACCAATGAGAGTCATCCCGATCTTTTAGCAAAAACGTTTAAGTTAATGCCACGAGGCTCTAATACCAATTGTTGGAATTGGTGTATCCCCAAAAGGGGGGTGAATTGGGTATTTAAAAATTTATCTCCTAGGTCAATTCAAATTCCAGCAGCAATATTACACAAGCCTAAGTTCTTTCTATACAATCATAAATTTAATTAATAATTAAACACAAACATTCAAGTGCTGAAATTTAAATAGCAAAAATTAAAAGAAGACACAAAAAATGTTATCGGGGTTCGGCCAATACTGCCTACGTCCCCACCTCGAGCTCACAAGTAAGAGGATTTCACTAAGGCTCACTTAACGGGTGGAGCGACACCTAATATAACACCTTAACAGGATGGTGCACCAAACTTTCCTAACTGAGTCAAAGCCAATCCGGGACTTTTCACAGGACAAGTCTCCCTCTTCAGGCCCACGCTTGGAATACAACAAATAATCAAATTTGCGTACAAACAGATATACTTCTTACACTAAGTAGATGTGTACCACTATGCTCAATCAATTTATGCACTCGCATATGATAGGATATTAAGATCAAGTGAGATTTTGTTAGTCAATGTGTTGACTCTCAACAATATGTATGTCAATGTGTATATGTGAGAGTAAGAATTTTGATTTCAAGATAATGTGCTTGTAATGTGCATAATCAAAAGGTCTTTATAACCCTTAAGCAAATATCACAATAATGATTTTCAAATGTAAAGCGCAATAGATAGTAGGGTTAAGCTTGCTAAAAATATTTTTGTCAAAGCACAAAGCAAGCTTATGACTTTTGCAATGAGGATGCAAGATCTTAAGTCAAGTAAGAGTTTTTCCCAATACAATATTTATGAATGAAATATTATGGGAAAAACCTTAAGCTACTCTCTAAAAATCAGAGCACAACCAAATAAAAGTGAGGGAGAGTTTGAGCTTGTAGTATGAGTATACAAAACAACCTCACTCAAAATAAATGGTTAGATAAATATAGGAAGTGGATTTTGGCAATATATTTGAAGAAATATGGGAGTATGAATGATTTTGGCCAAAATGATTTTTAGAGAAATTTGGCTAATCTCAAAACCTTAATCACCCTTTAATTTTGCAAATGAGGAGGTATTTATAGAGTTGGGAAGAATTATAGTCGTTGGGGACACGCTGGGTATTTTGAAAAAAGATTATGTGAGTTTAATTAAAAATAATTCAATTTAACTTCAGTAAAAATTAGACCACCGGAGAGGATCGGTCGACCACTTTTGAGGTTCGGTCGACCAAGTTGCTCAGTTTGGTCGACCAGGGTATTTTTGAACTACAATGATGGTCGACTAGACATGAGGCGATTTCAGAACCTCTGAGGTTCGATCGTCTGGGCTAAGTTCGGTTGACCGAAGTTGAATGTTCGGTCGACCGAGCCATTTTACAACTGTGAGTTCGATCGACCAAGGCGTTGGGATTTCCCACTTGTCAGTTCGGTCGACCAAGGCGTTAAAGTTCATTTTAAGGATGGTTGACCAAATGGTCAAACTTTTGACCCTAGGAGGGTTCGGTTGATCGAAGTGCTCTGTGTGTTGGGTTTCGGTCGACTAAACACACTAACTTTATGCAATTTAGTCTCTAATACCCTTTTAAAGACACCCCTAATCATTTATTTGTTAATGCTAAGTTATAGGGGGTTTTTTCATGTAATGATTTGGGACCTATAGTCAGTCTACAGTCTTTTGAGCTTATATGTCCTATCATGCAATGCGTTAATTATTACATACCATAATTAATATTATAGACCCTAAATAATATGAAATTCAAATTACAAAATAAACACTTTGGGTATTCTGTTTCTTTCAAGTCTATGTGCGTGCACCATATGCAACTTCCAATTGATCCTACACTCAAATTCATCAACCATTAAATACTAGAGTATTTGTCATAATCAAAACGGTATATGCCTTATAAGGTCAACACATTATTATGGTAGATTTCACGCAAAACCATGAAGCAGTTATATTATAGTTATTTATGAAATGTACTATATGTTAGCAGAACCTAGATAGCTTAGTTTAGTTTCAGAGCACGGTATCGTAGCTATCAGTTCAAATTAGTGCCACTATACGTCTCAAATAGAGTGTCGATGTATGGATAGTCAATTGAGCGAGTGTAGTAGCGTGCCCCATGGCAGTCTGAACCAGGCTAGGCAGGCCAATCGTACTTACAGACGAATATGTTTTAGCTTAGCATGGTAGGATGACCATTGCTAGGTCTCGCCTACGGGCTGTCCAACCCAATCATATGAGGGTAATACATGATATCAGTTAACTATCCATCCTAGGGAGAATTTCAGTATTATACGGATATAACAAACGTTTTATATGCATACAGAAATTTCAGTATTATACAGATATAGCAGAATTTTTATATGCATACATAAATTTCAGTTTTATACAGATAGAGCAGACGTTTTATATGCATACTGAAATTTCAGTATGATATAGATATAGCAAACGTTTTATATGCATACAGAAATTTCAATGTTATATAGATTTATATGCATACAGAAATTTATTCTAACACAATATGTCTATGTTGAAATATGATTTCTTCAGATTTATACAGAACATATTTACTTGATTTATCAGATGTAATTGATTATGTACAGTATATGTTTATAACACAATAGAACTCATGTGCCATACACTGATGCTAATCTATCTCACTATTGAGAGGTGTCTCACCCCAGAATTCAAATATTTCAGGAAACCCAAACAAACAAGTGGAGCGAGCTCCGAGATAGAGGAGGTTTAAGTATTTCCCTAACTACAGGGTAATTATTTGAGTTAGAAGAGGGATTTTGTGTAAGTTCTTAGAATATTTCTATGGATTTTTGGGGATGTATATGTATAATTATGAAGTTAGTGGGACTCTGGTATTGTGTATAAGGTTCAAGTATATCATGTTTTTCGTTACACAGTTGATATGTATTTATGAACCAGTATATCCGCAATACCCTGCTTTGGGTCCGGGTTGACTTTGTTTACAATTTGTGGTATTAGAGATTATTAAGTAAAATGGGAAAAAAAATATAATATAGCCAGAATTTTTGGGGCGTTACCCCATGCCTCCTCCAAGGCCCTTGACTGGTCCCTGCTTGAAAATCTCGAGGCGTGGGCCTCTTCCTCCGGCTCTGTGCCCCAGCACCTCTCTATAGGCTGGTCTCTTTAACTGTGGCTTTATCTATTAGTTCTGAAAAAGTCTACACCTGAAATGCCACGACCTGCTCATAAATATTCTGTCTCAAGCCCTCCTCGAATTTTCTCACCTTCTTTTCCTCTTCTAGCACCATGTATGGGGTAAATCAAGACATTTCTATAAATATGGCTACGTATTGCTGGACTGTCAGGTGCCCTTGGGTCAAATTCAAGAATTCCTTCGCTTTTGCATTTTTGGTGGCAGTAGGGAAATGCTGCTCGAATAATAATTCTCTGAAGCGGCTCCAGGTCACGGCTATAGGCACAAGCCTTTGCTCCTTTACCAATCTCGCTGATCTCCATTAGCCTTTAGTCTCTCCTATCAACTTAAACGTAGCAAACAAAACCCTGTGCTCATCGGTACAAGGGAGAACTGCCAACGTCTCCTCAATCTTCTGGACCCAATCCTCAGCCATAAATGGGTCGGCCCCTCTGGAGAATGACAAGGGATTCATACATGTAAACTGTTCAATCATGCAGCCCTGTTCCCATGAATTCCTGGTCATTTCCGCCATCACTTGCTGGGTGACACTGCAAAACACTGCATCTGAATCTCTGCCACCAGTATTAGAAGGGTCTACTTCATCACCACCACGAGTATTCGTATTGCCGTTCCCAAGGTCCATCCCTGAAAATGGCACAAAACTGTCTTAGAATTCTATGATCATAACACGACTAATACACTTGTCTAACTAAGATCCATAAGATATTCTCCTATAACCATTTATCTTAACGTCCTCATATTTCCCAATTTAAGATTCAGTCTTACCACTTAAAAACAAGAACCGACAATAGTTTACTATGGTTTTCCTGAAGTCGTCGCCCTAGGAAAATAAAAAAAACTACCACGGAATTTCTTACCTCCAGGTTGCAAGATAGAACCCTAAATTTTAATCTTATCCTCTAACAATGACTGACTCATATCCCAGTCTACCTATCTCCTACTCTCATCAAGATTCATTCTTATACTCTGGTATTGTATTCTGTTGAAGTCTGAAGAACCTAGTAACCTAGGCTCTGATACCAAACTATAACAACTCGATTTTCTACCATTTTTTTCATACAATAAACAATAATAATCAATCTATCCAATATCTTTGATACCATATATCAATATGACTCGACCCGAAGTGGGGTACCGGGTAGTTTGTCCATCAATACATACAATCCATGCAGTGGAATACACAAAGTGTCTAGGTCCCATATACAATATTAGAGTGCTATAACCTCAACACACACACACACACACACAGATATATATATACACACACACACACACAAATATATATATACATCCCCAAAATTCACAAAATACTCTTGAGGTTATACAAAACATATCCCCAACTCTAAAAAACTTACCCTGAATACTAGGGTAACAAGATCTCCTATACCTCGGAGCTTTCTCTGCTTGTCTGTCCTGATTTCCTAAAATGTTTAAATTCTTTGAGGTGAGACACCTCTCAGTAAGACGAAATAAATTATTGACAGTGTGTGACAACATGAGTTTTGTTATATCATAACACAATCATTTAAATAATTAAATCAACTGAGAAAAACATACAGATATGTACTCATATTCATATATATCATAGTTTCATAAACTTTCATATCATTTCTCATAATCATATATCAACATGTTTCCATAAGCTTTCGTTTCTCATAATCATATTCTAGCTCATGAGTATCCACCAGTATATAACACAACGCGTCTGTAACTCATGGTTGTTCATTTTTCATTTCATTTCTCATATTCATATTCTAGCCCATGAGTATCCACCAGCATATAGCACAACGCGCCTGTAACTCATGGTTGTTCATTTTTTATTTCATTTCATTTCATTTCTCATATTCATATTCTAGTCCATGAGTATCCACCAGCATATAGCACAATGCATCTGTAACTCATGGTTGTTTATTATATTATAACATTCAATTATCGCATCTGTAATGAGAAACCATCCTGAGGATATTCATGTCACATCGTCATGTATTCACCCCACATGACTGGGTTGTACGACCCATAGGCGAGACCTAACCGTGGTTGGCCTACCAAGATAGATCAAAACTAAACACGTCTGTAGTACAATTGGCCTACCCAATCTTGGTCCGGATCCCAGGGGGTAACTCTACTCTTCACAGGCCCAATCGACTGTCTCACCACACTCTATACAAGACGTGTAGTTGCACTAACACATATGCTAGCAACGGTACCATGCTCTCTGTATATCTCTGGTCCATCAGGGTTCTCATTTCTACATTTAACTCATATTTCATCATGTCTGTATAATTCTCATCATTTCTGTATAATTCTCATCATGTCTATATATATCTCATTTCATCATTTTTGTATAAAACATCTCTGTGTATATCACATATCATCATTTCTATATAAACACTTCTTTGTATATCACGTATCATCATTTCTGTGTAAAACATATCTGTATATCTCATTTCATCATTTCTGTAAAACATATATGTATATCACATATATCATCATTTCCATGTAAAACATATCTGAATATCTCTTTTCATCATTTTTATATAAAACATATCTAGGTTTTTCATATCTTTCATATCTGTATAAAACATATCAATATATCTCATATTATCATATATGTATAAAAACATATTTGTATACCTCATAACATCATTTATGTATAACAAAATCTCTGTATATCTCATAACATCATTTCTTAGTGCAAATCATTTATTTCAGTATAAATCACATTCGCAATATAAAATTGTTATTTCACATTACTCATGCCACATAATTTTTGACTGATAATCATATTATAGTAATCATCGGAAAATATGCATATCATAATATTCCAAAACCATATATATCATTTTCATTTTCACATGCTTTAATTCAACTAGTTAATTCCCAAAAATATATGTTATAATTTATTCCCCTTGCTTGCTTACTAAGAAGGAGTTTGCTAGGATCCCTAAACCGATGCCTACGACGATCAGAGCTCAAAACCCTAATACCACATTTTTCCAGTTTAATCAACTCAACCTTAGAATTATAATCATTTAAACATCCCTAAACCTATACACTCCATTTAATCAGTTAAATTTTAAGCAGTTAACACATTTTTCACCCTTACCTCAACTTTGGAGTGGTGCCCAAGAACCCCACAACATGATTTCACTCCGATTAATTTTCTAAGGGTCGCTCCTAGGACCCCGTGGTGGTGTCTGATCGTCGAATCGAGCTGAAATCGAAGAGAGAATGGAGAGGGTTTCCGTAGGTTTAGAGAAAGAGAGAGAGAGATTATTTTTGTTTTTAAACCAAAACAAGCTACAAGATTTCCTTTATGTAGCACTGCCACCTGAAACCGTTGACAGTTTCCCAAACCATCGACGGTTAAGGATTTTAACCCTTCCATTTTTCACTGTTTTACCGTTATTGGGCTGTGGTTACAGAAAACCATTCCTCCTACCAAACCGTCGACGGTTTGGTCTACACCAAACCATCTTTCATATTTTCTTTGTTTTTCTTATTATTTAAATATTTCCAAGTCTCTACATAGTAGATCAATGAAATCGCACTCTCGTGGACGTACTGAGGTGCTGCATGTATTCTAAATCAAGTACCTAGTAATCTATTTCTAACTCTCCTTATAAATAATGATCAAGCAAGAAGCCTAGATTGAAACACTTTCATGTTGGGAGCTACACTAGCTCAAGAGGATTTAGGTTTTATCATCCTTCCCACACTATTAGATATTTTTTTTAGAGAAACATGCTCTTGTTCCTATGCATGTAGTTCCACATTTAGAAATTGTGATGTCATTGACAAAACATATTGTTATTCCATAGGGCATTGATAATTATCACATGCTTGTTCATGATAGGGGCTAGGAGCTAGAAGTTATTGATCCTTTATTAAGGAGATCTTAGAGAGTTCAAAGATCAACAAATTTCAAATAATTTCATGTTATATATATATAGTATAAGGGTTGATGATATATACTTTCCAAGAGGCTATGGATAGTCCTCAAGAATCTTACTGGATGGATGTTAGGTGTGATATGTTGGCATTCATGGATCATAACTAAGTTTAGGATTTGGTGGAGTTGCCTATTAATTGGATGCAAAGTAGTTGGTTATAAATGGGTTACAAACCAACCATGATTTCAAAGTGAAAAATTTAAAAATATGAGGCCAACTTGGTGGCAAAAGGCTATAATCAAAGAAAGGGCATTGATCATATGGATACCTTCTTGATCTCCAATTTCAAAGAAACACTCATTTCATATTTTGATGGCCCTAGTAGCTTATTTTGATTCAAAGCTTCGCTAGATGGATGTGAAAACAAGTTTTCTTAATGGTGAACTATTAGAGGATGTTTATATGGAGTAGCATTTCAATGAAACTAGCTAATAAAGAACATCTTGGGTGCAAATAAAGAAAGTTCGTTTATGGGTTGAAACTAGCTTTTGAAATTTGATGAGATCATTAGGTTTAAAGGAAATGGTGCTGATCCCTGCATATACCTGAAGGTGAGTGGGAGTTCATGATTATTATACTCCATTTGGATGACATATTGTTGGCTAGTCATGACTATGATCTTCTACATGAAACAAAGCAATTGTAATCACGGCACTTTTTCATAAAGGATTTTGTTGATCCCTCATTTGTTTTGGGCACATAAATTCACTATAGCAAATCTCAAGATATTCTTAGCTTATCTCATAAGACATGTTGAAGAGTTCTAAATAGGTTTAATGTGCAATTCCATTCACCTAATTGTGCTACGCTCGTGCTGAAGGGTAAGAACCTCTTATAGGATCAGTGCCTTTAGAATGATGATTATAGGAAATATGTGAAAGAGTTTCCTTATGCATTAGCTAGTAGCCTTATATATGCTCAAGTGTGCACGTCCCTGGAGAGTGCCTATGCAATTGATGTACCTGGGAGATACATAAATGATCTTGGAATGAGTAATTTGAAAAGCTATAAAGAAAATAATGAGATAGTTGCTGGGCATTAAAGATCATATGCTCACCTACAAACAATTAAATCATCTTGACATGATTGAATCTTCTAATGTTGACTACGAAGGTTGTGTAGACAACTAGAAATTCACTTCTGATTATGCGTACATGATGTAAAGGAAGCAGTGTCTTGGAACAGAGTAAAAGAAATTCTTATTACTACCTTGACCAAGAACACAGAGTTTTATGGCCTGCTATGTCAGGTAACCGTTTGTCTATTTATATTAAAATATGAAAATAGATAGACATCTTCAAAACACAAAGTTGTGAGGCCGCCAATTCGTTCATTCCACCGGACAGCATGGATGGTGCGTCCGCCCGGTAAGAACTTCATCTCTGTAACCGTGGCTGCCATGCGGAGTGGTCTTCACCACTCACACTTGGTTCCTGCAAAAAACAATTCAAAGAAGTTATCTATAAACACAGTCAAGAGTCCATATAGAGGGAATGAAAATTGTATGCAGATAACACATACATAAGATATTAAGTGAAAGAATGAATAATGACAAAACAAAGATGATAAACTTACCACATAATTGAAGACACAAAGTTTGATCTGGAAATTCTTCAAGAGATCACAAAGGCTGAATGGCACATTGGAGTATTAGAAATGGAAAGAGAATGCATTTTTGTTTATACATGAAAGTGCTTGCCTTTAACACAAGAGACTGCTCCCTTTTATAGCCATTGATTTCTATTCATATGAAATTCATCAATAATTTCATCTTGACTTGAAACAATTTTATTTTAGATAGCATAAGCCTTACTTTCTGAAAAGAAAGTCTTTCTTTTAGTTTTTTTTTTTGAAAAATTTTCTTTAGCATTTTTCATTTTTATTTGCACATTTTACGTTGGATTCCATTTTCTCCGGTGTTGACTAAAGTAGTGAGATTTTTTTTTTTTTTTCAGTCAATTGAAAACCCATACTGGTCTCTCTTAAGAAACATTCTAATGGTCACAATTTGAGATATCCTTCTTGGAGGTCTTGGATTCGAATTCTAAGAGCGATGAAAATCGATATAAGATGGAAAATAGTAAATTTCGGACATTATTATTCCAAGTCCATAATGTACTTCTATTGGGAAAAGAATAAAATATACCTAATAAAATTTGTCCAAGTCTTGCCTTAATTTTAAAAAGAAAAAAAAAAAAAAGCATGGAGAGAAAAGGAGAAGACAAGCATGCTCAACTTTTTAAGCATGTAACATTGTTCGGTGAAAATATGTGCTAAAGGTAAAGCAAAAAACATGATATTATGGTTGTTGTAAGATTTTAATATTCTTATTTTAGAAAGTTAGGTAAGGGCGAAATTCAGATCAAATAAGAAAATGTTCTATCCATGTATTTATATATATGAGACTAAGGTGGAAAAAAAATGACATAAAATAAAAAAATATTGTAAGACTTTAATATATCTACTCTAGAAAAGTAGGTAGGGACAAAATTGAATTAAATCAAAAATGTTTCACTCACTGAACGTCCAACTGATGCACAGAAGTCGTGTTCTCATCCAGACTTTACCCTGATCAGTGAGACTTGGGGACAGAGGACGCTGATTCGTAAGTTTGGTGCCGCACCAGGGGATCCAAAAGGCTCGTTGGTGGTTGGAGTTCCTATATAATAAAAAAAAAAAGATGTTTTTGACTCACACCTTTAAATGTTATGGGTAGGTAAGATATTTTATTTTTACCTTTCACCAATGGGCTTTTTTTCAAACAAAAAATATCTTTGAAAACCCTCTCCGCTTTCTTTATTAAGATAGATCTTTGCATAAAAAGGTAACTTTTCTTTTACTTTTTTTTTTTTTTACTTTTGAAAGATGTGTTAAAATATTCATTTTCATTGCTAAAAGCCCATCCTCTTTCTTTGAAAACCCTCTCCGCTTTCTTTATTAAGATAGATCTTTGCATAAAAAGGTAACTTTTCTTTTACTTTTTTTTTTTTTTACTTTTGAAAGATGTGTTAAAATATTCATTTTCATTGCTAAAAGCCCATCCTCTTTCTTTCAACAATATTTGTTTGCTTGCAAAAATCAATTTTGAGCTTTCATATTATATGCATTTAATATTCTTCCTCCTTGAGGAATAGAAGAGGGCATTTGAAAAGGAAATTAAATTCTTGACATTGTAATACCAAATTTCATACCTAATATTTGAGACAAGAAACTAGGGAAAAAAATTTTATTGAAAAAACGGATACAATTAGGGCTGCAAATGTACTAATGTGAGTGAAGTTTTCAAACTTGTTCATTAAATTTTAACTCCCCATCATAAGCTCGAGTAAGTTTTAAATGAGTTTGAAACTTCCAAGTTTTACATTAAAGTATTAATTGAATTTGAGTCAACTTGAGTTGAGCTTTACCATGCCTACTTTTACTTATTCAATTTTTAATAAAATTCTAAAGGCTGAGTAGAGTTTAAACCAAGTTTGGATATATATTTATTCAACCATGCTAATTAATTATTAAGTGAGTTAATGCTAAACTCGGGCTTGCTAACAAGTCTTGGTTAATTTTAATCTAAAGGCAAGTTTGTTTGATAAAATTATGGAATTAACATACATAAACATGGATTGGTGTGGGATGCTACCACATCGATGTCCTTGTTTGTACCTAACAAGCCTGTGAATGCATTTCTCATGAGTCTCATTGAGTTGAGTTGAGCCTTGTTTAGACTCCATGCATTTAATTAATGATCCTAAAACTAGGCTTAGAAATAACTCAATTATGTTAATGAATGAATTAAACAAGCCCTTATCTTGGTGGGCTACTGCGTTACACTCGCGAATGGTTTGGTTTATTTGCATCCCTAGTGTAGACTAGGGGTGAGCATAATTCAGGAAAAACCGAATTAACCAATTTAACCGGCCGAAATTGGTCGGTTTGATTCGGGCAAAAAACCCGGTTCGGTCGGTTCGGTTGGGATCTACAAAAAATTCAGTGAATCGGTTTCGGTTTGATTGACAGTAAAAAATAATTCGGTTCACCGATTGACCGATTTATTAATTAATTAAATTTTAAATATAAATTATGATATGTTATAATTGTTATTTGTTAGGGTTAGGGATATCCGGATATGGGGCTCGGGCTTGTGGGGAAAAAGGGCGGAGGGGACTCAGAGTCTCAGATAGTTAGACTCAGTGGAGAGCTTAGGGGCTTAGGGCTAGGGTTTCGTTTGTTCACATTTCGACTTCACTGTTCCTCTACGCCGCAGCTTTCCATTGGACCATCTCCTTCTCCATTCTTCACTTCTCACTTCTCAGTTCTCACTCTCAGTCTCAGACGGTCAGACCTCAGTTCTCACTCTCATTTCCTTGCGAACGGCGAATCCCCTCTTCCGCTCTCCTAGTTTCGCGAATCCCTCCTCGGCTCTTCCATCGCGGTGGGCATGGCGACGACTCTTCACTCAATGACTCAGCCACTCAAGTACCTCCGACGACCTTCTCCTCTTCTCTGTCCACAGTTGCTTATTTTTGGTGAACTACAAATTTCCCAAAACATATATGGGAAAGGATGGGGGTAGACTGGGGACTAGGGAAAATGAGTTCCTAAAATTATACACCAGTAATGAAGTATGAAGGCCAACATCCCCAAGGTTCATTCTATACTTCTTTTTTTTATGCTCATGTTTTCTTTGGGTGTATATATTATCTCATATGGTTTTTAGCTTTACAATCCAAATTTAGTAATGTGAAGGTGTAATCATGATTATTAATATATATTATCTCATATGGTTTACTTTTTTCTATAATTAAATATGAAATTGTATATTTTATTTTTTTAGTAGGCAAAGTTTTGGCACATCCTTGAAAAAAAAAAATTAAACTTTTATGGGTAATTTAGGGAAACAAAAATTTTATAATGTGTAAAAAAAGTTGTAATATATGGCGAAATCATATTAAGATTAGTACATACACATGATTTATCTAATATTATGATGTCTCTCTAAGATAAGAGTAATCTTCCAAAAAAAAAAAAAACAGTAAAGCAAAATAATTGTTCCTATTCCTAATCATAACATTTAATTTGTGAGAATATAATCTCATTATGAGCTAGGGTCAAATTTTTTCTTCTAATTTTGATCTTAGCATAAAAGTATAAAATGTCTTGAGAATCAGTCTCAACTAAAAATCTCAGAAAGCCAATCTGTTACACACTAAATCTTACACATTTATACAAAAAAAAATATACCTTTTGCACTTTTTAAGCTAAGGCTCATGTGTTTTGCGTGTGTAAATCTAAAGTTTGAATTAGTTAAAAACTTTAATATTTTTATATGAAAAAATTTTGTAAAACTCTTAAACTTCAACCTTTTCAAAATAATTAAGCGCTGCATTTTAGATCTTGAAAATATTTTTAAATTTGTAATATTGTTATCATTTTAGATCTTGTATTTTAGATGGTGGCATGGTGCTCTTATTTTGGCCCATTATGACCCATAATGGTGCTCTTCTATGATGGACTTTACCCTTCCTTTTTTTCAGATATTAAAGGGAAAATGAGCAATGACTTGCCTATTATAGAGGTGGAGGTGCCAAACTTGGAGGATGCAATAGTGACGCAAGCTAATTCCCAACATCATCATTCAAATCCCAACATGACAAGTGAGAGTGCTACTAAACCTCCTACTCAATCTAATAAAAAAATGAGGAAGAGAATGAGACCAAGATCTGAAGTGTGGGATCACTTCATTAAATTTGTGACAAAGTCTGGTGAAATTAAGGGTAAGTGTCATTATTGTAATATTGATTACTGTATTGATTCTAAAAAGAATGGTACGGGCACACTTAGTGTTGGCCTTACAAGGCTTAACATCTTGTTTTGATGCTAACACACAAGTGAAACTTAACATATTTGGTTGAGTAATGTCAATTCAGGATTCAATGATGAAAGTAAGGTCAAGTGTTCACAAGGATTCATTGAAAGCTTATACTTCAAAGAAGGATGATCATATGAAGCTTAAGGCATGAACTCAAAGACGATTTAATAGAGCTTAAAGATTATGAGAGCATGCATATTAAAGTGAACTTGCTAAAAGCCTAAAGTACATTGAAAGCTTGAAGAAAAGATGGACTTAAAGCAAGGATATACATGAAGACTGCAAGAGTTGAAGGGTTTAAGAGTCTTAAGGAAGTCTCTATGTAAATACTTCATGTAATACTCAATATAAATTGAATTGAAGCTCTTTAAGAAAAAGAAACGAAGAAACCAATTATGAATGTAGTGACTCGAATAATTATAAAAATAAAATGATAATAAAAAGGGAGGAAATAGAAATTAGGAAGGAAAAGAAGGAGGTAGCAGGCCTCGTCGATGAAGTTACAATTGGGCTCATCGACGAGGGTACAATTCGTCAATGAGAAAATTCCGAGAGAGGTTTTGGGTGCCTCTGAATTTCGTCGACGAGGAGAGAGCTCGTCGACGAGTTGTCTTCATGACCTCGTCGACGAGGTGACGTGGCTCGTCAACGAAGGTCGCAGCATAAATAGTGGTTAAACGTGATTTATAGCTTATTTTGGCTGCATAATTCACTCACTCACTCACTCACTCTCTCCTCTCTCTCTCTCTCTCTCTCTCTCTCTCTCTCTCTCTCTCTCTCTCTCTCTCTCTCCCTCCCTCTCTCTCCCTTCGGTTTCTCCTCCGTCTCTCTAAGTTTTTGGATCGGATTTTTGCTGGTTCGACGATCTGAAGCCACCACGACACTCCTGAGAGAGTTCTCTTCAAATCTGCTAGAGTGGATCGTCGGTGGGGTTGAGTTGGAAACCATCCCAGATTCAGGGAAAGACTTTTTACTCAGTATTTGGCTATTTGACAATTGTAGAAAGCGTAGTACGCGTAAAAATACTGAACTTTAGTTTTGGGGAATGTTGTTTTAAGGGTATTGAGCGGAGAACCTTGCAGGTACATAAGTATTTCTCTTAGGGGCTTTTCAGGTTTCAGGTAAGGGGATAAACTAAGCTAGCTATTTCATGAAAATATATGTATGTTATTATAGCATTGGATTTTAGGAAAATAAATATATATTATAGATGTTTTATATCTAAGAAATACTACTGAAAAATGATGGTATGTTAAGTATACGAAAAGCCTATTTCGTGTGGCATGAGTAGAATTTGTAATGAAATACTGTTTTCTGGGAATATGATAATGATATGGATATAATTTTTCAACGTATGGGTCGTGCTATGTATGTGATTTGCCGGCGTACAGGCCGTGCAATGGATATGTTGTCAGCATACAGGCCAAGCTATAGATATATTTTGCCAACGTATGGGCCGAGCTATGATAAAATGTGAAATACCAGCGAACGGGCCGATGATTTTCATGATATATGTATATATGCAAAATGATATGATGATTTTGATTTGTTAATTAATGGTATGAAATATCCATGTATCACAGTTTCATTATATGTTATATGTCATCAGAAACTGGTTGGCTTGGTCTAGGCTAGCACTTGCACGGTACCGATGCTATGTGTTCGTGATTCATAATGATACTTGTATTAACGCCGCTGTACGGAGTGGTGTGAGATTGGATGGTCGATGTGGTTTTAAGAAGTGTGAGCGCCCCTGGTGTACAGACTAGGTCTGGCAGACCCATCGGACTTACAGACCGTACTTTTGACTTGGTAGTGGTCAGCCAACCATTGTCAGGTCCTGCCTTCAGGCCACACAACCCAATCATGTGGGGGTAATACATGATAACAGCCAGCTAACCCACCAGGGTTGTTTTTGTATTATTATTTATATGAGATGAATTATGTTATGGAAACCCTTATGTTCTGCCATGTTTTGATTATACATGTTTTCTCATAAATGATATATACACAGTTTTACTGGTTATGTTGTTGTTCAGAATTCACGACGTATTTCATGTTTCCGTGTTGAGAAAATACGTCCCAGATCCTTCTCATATCATCAGTTATGGTGAATTAGAGTTCAGCGATTCACTTGTGTACGAGGAGATGCTAGTACAAATTCTGGATAAGAAAGTACAAGAGTTACGTAGCAAGAAGATTCTTTAGGTAAAAGTTTTGTAAAAAAATCATGCAGTGAAGGAAGCTTCTTAGGAATCTGAGGAGCAGATGAAGCAAAAGTATCTGCATTTAATCTAAGAGATTTGACAAGTAAAATGTAAGTAAATAGGTAATATTTCTTTTGCAGGTACATGTAAAGTTTAGTTAGTAAGTGGCATTTTAGTTTTGGGAGAATTTTCTTTTGTTTATGTAATCTCCCAGGACTTGGAATGTAACCACGGTATTCCTCCGCCATAAGTGAGGGTAAGTAATAAAATAAGTAGACCCTTTCTCTTTTAAAGGATGATGAGTTACGAGAATAGTAAATTTCGAAGACGAAATTTTATAAGGAGGGGAGAATATAGTGACCCGAATAATTATAATAATTAAATGATAATAGAGAGGGAGGAAATAGAAATTGGGAAGGAAAAGAAGGAGGTAGCAGGCATCGTCAACGAACGCAGAGCGTTCATCGACAAAGTTACAATTGGGCTCGTCGACGAGGGTATGTTTCGTCGACGAGAAAATACCTAGAGAGGTTTTGGGTGCCTCTTAATTTCGTCAATGAGGAGAGAGCTCATCGACGAGTTATCTTCATGACCTCGTCGACGAGGTGACATGACTCGGCGATGAAGGTCGCAGTATAAATAGTGGTTAAACGCGATTTACAACTTATTTTGGCCGTAGAATTCACTCTCTCTCTCTCTCTCTCCCTTCAGTTTCTCCTTCTTCTCTTTATGTTTCTAGGCCGGATTTCCGCCCGTTTGACGATCTGAAGCCACCACGACACTTCTGGGAGAGTTCTCTTCAAATCTGCTGGAGTGGATCATCGGTGGGGCTGAGTTGGAAACCATCACAGATTCAGGGTAAGGCTTTTTACTCAGTATTTGGCTATTTGACAGTTGTAGAAAGCGTAGTACGCGTAGAAATACTGAACTTTAGTTTTGGGGAATGTTGTTTTCAGAATGTTGAGTGGAGAACCCTGCGGGTGCAAGAGTATTTCTCTTAGGGGTTTTTCAGGACTAAGGTAAGGGGATAAACTAAGCTAGCTATTTCATGAAAATATATGTATGTTATTATAGCATTGGATTTGAAGAAAATAAATATATATTATAGATGTTTTATATTTGAGAAATACTGCTAAAAAAAGATGGTATGTTAAGTATACGAAAAACCTATTTCGTGTGGCATGAGTAGAATTTAAAATGAAATATTGTTTTTTGGGAATATGATAATGATATGGATATAATTTTCTGGCGTACGAGCCGCATTATGCATGTGATTTGCCGATGTACGGGTCGTGCTATGGATATGTTGCTGGCATACTAGCTGAGCTATGGATATGTTTTGCCAGCGTACAGGTCGAGCTATGATAAAATGTGAAATGCTGGCAAACGAGCCGATGATTTTCATGATATACGTATATATGCAAAACGATATGATGATATTGATTTGGTAATTAATGGTATGAAATATCCATGTATCATAGTTTCATTATATGTTATATGTTATCAGAAACTGGTTGGCTTGGTCTAGGCTAGCACTTGCATGGTACCGAGGCTATTTGTTCATGATTCATCATGATACTTGTGTTAACGCCGCTGTACGGAGTAGTGTGAGATTGGATGGCCGATGTAGTTTTAAGAAGTGTGAGCGCCCCTAGTGTACAGACCAGGTCTGGCAGACACATCGGACTTACAAACTTTACTTTTGACTTGGTAGTGGTCGGCTAACCATTGTCAAGTCCCGCCTTCGGGCTACACATCCCAGTCATGTGGGGGTAATACATGACAACAGCCAGCTAACCCACCAAGGTTGTTTTTGTATTATTATTTATATGAGATTAATTATGCTATGGAAACCCTTATGTTCTTCCATGTTTTAATTAAAATGTTTTCCTATAAATGATATATATATATATATACAGTTTTACTGGTTATGTTTATGATTATATGTATACCACATAAATACTCATGTTGCCACACACTAGTGTTAGTTTATTTCCCTTACTGAGAGGTGTCTCACCCCTAAATTTCATGAACTTTTCAGGAGCCCATGAGAGAAGAGTGGGTAAAGCTCCGCTATGATAGTTACGACCGATCTGCCCTTTTGAAGGGTATTTTGTGATAGGGTTAATTGGATTTTGTGGGAAAGACCCTAGGACTCTTTTGGGTGGTATATATATGTATATATAGAGGATATAGCAACTTTGGTATTGTAATGGATGATATTGTATAGGGTATTATGGGTTTTTATGATTTTATGATTTCTTGTTGCATACGCTTCCGTTTTGTGTTTCTGTTATATCCCTGGTACTCACGGGTTCAGGTTGATTATGATCTACTGGATTTATTATATTGGTTTTTCTATAAATAAAAAAAACAAATATATATATATATATATGGAAAATTAAGCAGGTCGTCACAATGAAGAGCTTAAAATATGTTTTCTTAAAATTAAAATCATAAAGATCAAAGATAAGAAGATGTTTCCGAAGTTAAAATCAGTTTTCTGAAAGTTAGGTGACTGCTCCTTTTGGAATTTAAATATGGTAGACAATAAGGTCCCAGGCGACTGCCAGGAACAAGCCAGGCGACTGGGTGGTTAAGCTAGGCACCTGCCTATGCTTTGGCAGGCAACTGCCTACCTTCTGAGTTTCAAGATTGAACTATGGTAGGCGACTGCTAGATCGTGGCAGTCTACTGCCACTCAAACAGTGCTTAAAAAATTCCAACGGGCATATTTTTAATTTTGGTTTCTTGAGCACTACTCTTTTCAAAAACTTAGTCCACACTCCAAGAAAACTTGGGGGACAAGGTATTAACTTTTAAATATCTATAAATAGACCTCAATACAAGGATTTTATTAACCAATAAAATCTTTCAGCAATCAAGAATTCTCAAATTGCTTTAAAACTCTCTTGATAACATCTTGCTTTTACTACTGAGTTGCTGTTGATCCTAACTCCGAATTTGCATCTTCAAAGTTTGAATCTTTCAATCCAAGGAAGATAAATTCGGTGATTTAATTCAATCGAGCTTCAATTTCTTTATATTTTGAATTACATTGAAGTATATAATTTTGAAATTATACTAATCTGCTCTTTGTGAGAGTATACTTGTATGCAACTTGTATTTTGTGGTTCTTGTAGTTCCTTGACATTCCAAGGTGTTTTGATCGTTGGCTAAGCGTGGTGTATCGCTTAGAGAGGTGTAACTCTAGCCTATTGAAGGAGTGACCGAGTAAAGGGATATCACTTAAAGAGGCGGGCTCTAGCCTATTGAAGGAGTGTGTAAATGGTGTTGTTCCGCCCGGCAAAGGAACTGGTTTAGTGAATCCTTTGGTGGTTTGCCAAAGGCGAGGAGGTAGGCTGGGGATAAGCCGAACCTCGTAAAAACTCTGGTCTCATTCTCTTTTTCCCTTACTCTCTTTACATTCGGCATATATAAATTGCGTCAATGATTTAATTTTCTTAATTATATAAACTACGTAATTTGGAAGTTAAATAAACTTAAAGTTTAATTTTGATTTGGAATTGTGGAAACCGAAAGGAAGTACGTTGGTTGATCAAAACTTTGCAAAAATCTCAAAAGGAAGTACATTGTTTGGTTAACACCCAAAGACAAATTAACTAAAGAGTTTATTTAGATTCTGAGTTGTTTGGGAATTGAGTTGAAGTTTGCATTAAAGGAACAATTTCATATATACAGAGCTTGGTTCAAATTCATATCCACAAGGCTTATATAAACAAACAATCATCTTAAGTTCTTACATTACTAAAGTGTTGTATACTTTAATCTGGGTTTGGTTGTTTGCTTCCAAATTGTTTGGTTGTTGATTGAAATCTTTGAAAGAATTAAAAGGCTTAAAAATTCATTAAAAGATTTGAAAGAAATTTTAAAACTCAATTAACCCCCCCCCCTCTTGGGACTACACCTTTGTTTTCAATTGGTATCAGAGCGGGGTTATAACATTCCTAACAAGTAGTTATATAAAGATCTATATGGCACACATAGGAGTAGCTCCCTTCGGAAAGGGTCAATCCTCAACTTGGCCACCCATTTCTGTGGTTTGAACTATACTTTTTGGAAACAACGTATGGAATTTACCTTCAAACCATGGATTGGAAAGCTTGGGAGGTTGTCATGGATGGTGATATAATTCCCACCAAATTAGTAGATGGAAAACAAATCCCTAAGGAAAAGAGGGACATGACCGAAAGAGATCATAAAATGTTGCAAATAAACTCTAGTGCTATGAATGCATTGTATTGTGCCCTTGATATGAATGAATTTAATAGAGTAATGACTTGCAAATCAGCCAAGGAAATATGGGACAAGTTAGAAGTAACCTACGAAGGCACTATAGATATTAGGGACAATAGGATTGATATGCTTACAACCGAATATGAAGCTTTTAATATGAAGCCAGATGAATCCATAACTAGCATGTACATTAGGTTCACTCACATAATAAATTCCCTAAATGCCCTAGGAAAAACCTACACTACTTATGAGATGATAAGAAAAATTCTTAGAGGGTGGCCACCTATATAGGAACCAAAAGCCACTGTCATAATGGAAGGAAGAAATTTGAAAAACACCTCCTTAGATGAACTTATATGTTCTCTACTCACATATGAAATGACAATGAATGAAAGGAATGGTAAAACCAAAGCCCAAGAATCTATAGCCTTCAAAGCTTCAAAAGAAAACTCTAGTAGTGAAGAAGAGATGGATGAAGATGAACTAACCTTCATATCTAAGAAATTTGCAAAGATACTAAGAAGGAAGAATAAATTCAAAAGAAGAATCCAAAACTCCGAATCAGATGAAGAAGAAACTAATACAAAGAAATCAAAAAATAAAATCCTCATATGTTATAATTGCAACATAGCTGGACATATAAAACCAAAATGTCCACTACATAAGAAATATTCTAAAAAGAAAAAGAAAAAGACCATGAAAACCACTACTTGGGATAATACAAGTAGTTCGGAATGTGAATCAAGTGACCAAGAGGTTACTTATACTTGCCTCATGGCATGGGATGATGATGAAGAACAATGTTCTTCATCCAAATCACATAGTAATGATTCATCTAATGAACCCAATGAAGAAAGCATGTCATCTTATGAAGACTTACAAAATAATTTTTTTCAAAGTACATAAGATGCTAATCAAAGTAACTAAACAATACACATCATTGAAAAACAAGAATGATGGAGTGATGAAAGAACTTGAATCAATTAAGCTTGCTGAAAGTGATAAAAATTCAAAATTCAAGAAAATAGAAAATAAGTATAAAGCTATAATAAAATAATTAGAAGGTAAAAATCTTCCTGAAAAAGAAAAAGAATTAAAAATCAAGAAATTAGAAAACAAGAATGAAAAATTGATAGAAGATCTTCGATCTCTGTCTTCTATGGAATATGAAAAAGACATATATATTTTTGAATTAGAGGATAAGATTAGAAAAATGTCTCAAAATCAAGAGAATGGTAAAAATATACAAAATTCAGAAATCAATAATCTCAAAAGTCAAATTGAAGATAAGGAAAATATCATTTACAACTTCACAAAAGGTAAGAAAAACTTTGACAAAATGATAGGCTCACAGAGGATGACCTTAAACAAAAAAGGCAATGGATTTAATGGGATTGAAAATACAAAAAAAAAAAAAGGATCTTTACATGGGTTTTTTTCAAAAGCATCTAAAAATTATGCTAGCATATCTTCTAATGCCTACACTAACACCATATGTTACCTATGCAAGAAAAATGGTCGTATAAAGTTTGAATGTTCATTTAAAAGAAAGGGTGTGAAAACTGAACAAGTATGGAGAGGAAAAGAAACATCCCTTGTTAAACCTACCGGACCCAAGAAGGTATGGGTACCTAGATAAAAAGCCTTGTGTGAGACAAATAAATAACATTGTTGGCCAAAATCATAGGATAATTCATACAAGCTTAAATTAAGAAAGTTTTAAAATTTGGAAAGAAATATGAAGTTTTGAAATCCATATGAAATCAAAAGAAAGCAAAAATCAAGCTTATTGCGTGAAAATTTTAAGAAAAAATTTTGAACAAAATAAGAGACATTTGAGAATAAGAGACTTGAGAACAACTTGAGCAATATTGTGGTGCAAAGCAAATAAAAATGAAATGCTCCCTACTTAAATGTTATGCTGATTTGCTATATACTACATGTGTACATCTTGAAATCTTCAAAGATATAAAATTAACTTATGGTATATGGTCACTATGTTGCAAATTTGAGCAATTGAGCATAAGCATGAATTTTGATATGAGATTAATTTTTGACCATGTATGCTATTGATGAATCACATGGATAAATTTGCTGCTCATTATATTGGTATATATGAGCTATGAAAGATATAATAGAAGTTATAGTGGTATTCATGAGCTATGCATAATGTGATATTGGCTTTGGTATCTATAAAGTATTTTGGTATTCATGAATATTTTGATTAGTATCAAAATTTAAAAACTCACTTGGTATCACAATCTAAAAGTTCAATTGGTTTTTGAGCATGACAAGTATGATTATATCTATGAGCATTGTATGACATTGATGATATTGACATGATATTGATATTTGATACATGATGTGAATCAATGTTTTGAAACATGGGATGAAAAAAGCATAATTAGTGGCAAAACTGAATATATTAAATTTAGGAGGAGTGTTATGACTTAATGTTTATATTATGATTGTTAATTTAGGTGTAATCCCAAGAGGGGGGTGAATTGGGTATTTCTAAAAACCTTTAATATTATTTACCACTTAATCCCTATTTCTATATTTAATCAATTAATTGCAGGGGTTTGACACTAATTCAAATGATTATCTCAATGAATTCTATTTTACCCAATTAATTATCAAGTGTGTGTGGGGTTATTCAATATACACATATGCAAGACAAGTAATGAAATGCTTGTGGGAATTAAAAGGAATAAAGAAAGAGAGAAGGCAAACACAGTTTTTACGAGGTTCAGCCAACCTGACCTACGTCCACACCTTAAGCAACGCACTCAAGGATTCCACTAAATCCCTTCTCCTTTAACCGGGATGGAGCTTCCCTTACATCCGCTGCTTACAAGAGGCATAGCTTCCTCCTCACCTGGTTCACAACCTGAACTGTAACGACCTCAAATTCCATAATATAAATGTAACATTTTAAATCGAAAAGTCGACCCGAACCCGTGGGCAATGGGGACACCTGTCAATCACAGCAAAAACCTAAGCAGCAGCAAGCATAAAATCTAAATCATCCATCCATAAAGCATAATACCAGAGTTTACAACAACATCATAAAACTGTATTTATATACATCCTCATAAACATCAAAATAACTCTAGGGTCAAACATAAAATAATTCTGACCCTAGTACAAAATCTTACCCTCCTAACGGGGTAATATCACTCACTCAACGGCAGCCACGACTCGCCGGTCACTCGGGGTTTCCTGAAAAATATATTTAGTTCGGGGGTGAGACACTTCTCAGTAAGGGAAAATAAACTAAATACATCTGTGTGGCAACATGAACATTTAAGGAAATTATACATATACAGTACATTTCATATATCTGTAGACATTTATCATAATATACTGAATAATCATACACTTTCGTACTTGTTAATAAATCATATCGTGCATAAAACATCTATTATAACTGATAATACTGAAAACATATCCAGGATGAATAGCTAGCTGATGTCATGTATTACCCCCCATGACGGGTTGTGCAGCCCGAAGGCGGGACCTGACAATGGCTAGCCGACCACTACCGAGTCAAATATGTTTGTAAGTACGATGAGCCTGCCATACCCGAGTCTGGACTTCCAGGTGGACATCCACACTCTACTAAAAGTCACATCGACTATCCATCTCCCACCCCCCAGTGGAGTGGTTAGCACTAATCTGAACATAAACATCTGATCTATATGGCTACAGTACTGAGCTCCTAAACTGAACTAAACTAACATCCGGGTTCAAATAACATATAGTACATGTTAATATAGCATCTTTCATAATTTCATAACTACGACCTCGTGCCGATCATTTCATAAATACGGCCTCATGCCGATCGTTTCATAATTACGGCCTCGCACCGAAATCATACATAAATACGGCCTCGTGCCGATTATTTCATAAATACGGCTTCGTTCCGATCATTTCATAATTACGACATCACGCCAAAATCATACATAAATACGGCCTCGCGCTGATATCATACATAAATATGTCACTCTGAAAATAATAATTTTATCATGCATTTATCATAATCATAATTACTGTATACTTCCATAACTTCTCAAATCATACTGCATTCATATCATTATCATATCATAATGTTTCTCCACATAAAATAATATTCATGCCACACATTTGTTGTATAAAACTATGCATTGTATTCTGAAAATCATGATTTCTGGCATCTCATACATATATACACGTTTCAACATAATAACAGTATTTTTCCCAAACGTGCATTAATTCCATAATATTCAAATATCATACATATTTTCAGGAAATCAGTTTTCTCATAAATAATAGTAATTTGAATGAAAAATAACTGCTTTAGTTGATTCCCTTACTTGGCCACTGAGAAAGCCCCTAAAATATCCTAGTCAAACACCCGTAGAATTTCCTGATCAATACCCTGAAAATGAAAACTCCCAGTATTAAACTTTAGTATTTCCACGTGTATATCATTTCCTATAACTACTGTAAGACCAAATTTGGCTTAAAAAGTCTTACCTCAACTTAGGGATGAATTCCAACTTGCTTTCACCAACAATCCGCTCCGGTAAATTTGGAGAGAACTTCCCCAGGAGCATTATGGTGACTTCGGATTGTCGAACCGGCGTAAATTCGGCCCAAAATCAAAGAGAGAGAGAGAGAGAGAGAGAGAGAGAGAGAGAGAGAATCGAAGGGAGGAGAGAGAGGATGAGAGGTTTCTTAGTTTGGAAGTTAAAATTCAGATTTTTGATATTTATAGAGCTGGATTCGTCGACGAATCCTTCAATAATTTCATCGACGAAATTCAGTCCTCGTCGACGAAATTCAGTCGGCTCAAAACCTCTCTCGGTATTTCCTCATCTATGAATCCTCTTATACCCTCGTCGACGAATCCCCTATATTCGTCGACGAAGCCCTAATGATTTCCCTTGGTTATTCCTTCCATAGTGCAACGTCGTCGACTTCCTTCTTTTATTACTGTCTCCATTTCCCTTCCTTTTTATTATTTAAATTTCATTTTCGGGTTGTCACATCCTCCCCTCCTTATAAAATTTCGTCCTCGAAATTTACTATTCATGTAGTTTATCATCCCTTAAGCAAAATGGTCTACTTATTTTAGTACTTACCCTCACTTATGGTGGAGGAATATCGTGGTTACAACTCAAGTTCTAGGAGATTACATATACCAAAAGAAAATTCTCCCAAAACTAAAATATCTCATACTACCTAAAACATTACATATTTACCCACATTTCTTATTTACATATGGACTTCTTGGAATAATTGTGGGTATTTTTATCTGATCTGCTCCTCGAGTTCCCAAGAAGCCTCTTCTACTGCATGATTCCTCCATAGAACCTTTACCAGAGGAATTTTCTTATTACGTAATTCTCATTCCTTTCGGTCTAGAATCTGCACTAGTACCTCCTCATAGACTAGCGAGTCACTGAGCTCTAACTCACCATAACTGATAATATGAGAAGGATCTGGGACGTATTTCCTCAACATAGATACGTGGAATACGCCGTGCATTTTGGATAGTGTAGGTGGCAAAGCTAGCCTGTAAGCCACCGGCCCCACTTTCTTTAAAATCTCAAAAGGACCGATAAACCTAGGGCTAAGTTTACCCTTAGTACCAAATCTCATAACTCCTTTTAATGGAACTATCTTCAAAAATACGTGATTACCCTCATCAAACTCCAAATTTCTGCGGCGATTGTCGGCATAACTTTTCTGTCGGCTCTGAGCTACACTGATTCTTTCCCTGATGAGTCGAACCTTGTCATATGCCTGCTGCACCATCTCTGGACCCACAACTCGCCGCTCACCTATCTCATCCTAATACAAAGGAGATCGACATCTTCTACCATACAAGGCCTCAAACGGTGGCATGCCAATACTGTACTGGTAACTGTTATTATATGTGAATTCTACCAATGGCATGAACCGAGTCCAGCTACCCCCAAATTCTAGTACACATGCACGGAGCATATCTTCTAGTGTCTTTATCATCCTCTTAGTCTGTCTGTCTAACTGAGGATGGAATGTCATGCTAAACGATAACTGAGACCCTAGAGTCTCCTCAAAGCTCCTCCAAAATCGTGACGTGAATCGCGGGTCTCAATCTGACACGATCGATACAGGCACCTCATGAGAATGAACTATTTCCTGAATGTAAATCTCTGCCAATTGGCTAAGGGGATAACTGATCTTGATAGGGAGAAAATGGGCAGACTTAGTTAACCGATCTACTTTTACCCAAATTGCATTTTGGCCATATGATGTCGACGGCAGCCCTGAAACAAAGTCCATGGATATATGATCCCACTTCCACTCTAGGATAAATAGCGGCTGCAACTAAGCTGCTGGCCTCTGGTGCTCAACTTTTACCTACTGGCACGTCAAACACTGGGCTACATACTCGCCAATCTCTTTCTTCATACCACTCCACCAATAAAATTCTCGCAGATCCTTGTACATTTTCGTACTTTCGGGATGAACCGTATACAACGATCTGTGAGTCTCATCTAAAATAGTCCTTATAATGTCAGCATCAGCAGGAACACATAATCTGGAACGGAACTGTAAAGCTCCGTCATCTGAAATGTAGAATTCCTCCCCCTAACCACTCTACACTCTGTCCACCACCTCTACTCATTCTAGATCTTCTCTCTAAGCAGCTTTAATTCTTTCCTGCAAAGTAGGTTGTACCACTAAACTGACGATACATACTAGAGTATTACTCTCCATCAATTCAATGTCGAGTCTCTCTAGATCCATCATGATCGGACGCTGGATCTCCATAACTCTCAATGCTAATACCCTAGTCTTCCTGCTCAGTGCATCACCTACCACATTTACTTTCCCTGGGTGGTAACTGATAGTACAATCAAAATCCTTAATCAACTCTAACCACCTTCTCTGTCTTATATTCAATTCCTTTTGGATGAAGAAATACTTTAAGCTCTTGTGGTCGGAGAAAATCTCGCACTGCTCGTCGTACAGATAATGCCTCCAAATTTTCAATGCGTGTACCACTACAGCCAACTCAAGATCATGGGTAGGGTAGTTCTTTTCATATTCTTTCAACTATCTAGATGCATACGCCACTACCCTGCCATGCTGCATCAACACATAGCCAAGTCCCTTCAAGGACGCTTCACTGTAGATAGTATAACCCTCACCTCCAGACGGGATGATCAATACCGACGCTATGACTAACCTCTGCTTCAGCTCTTGAAAACTCTACTCACAGCTTTCGACCCATTCAAATCTAGCATTCTTCTTTGTCAGTCATGTCAAAGGCTCTGACAAAGCTGAGAACCCCTCGACAAAACAACGATAATAACTGGCAAACCCCAAGAAACTCCTAATCTCCTAGACGTTCCTTGGTCTAGCCCAGTTCAACACCGCCTCAATCTTACTAGGATCTACAGAAATTTCGTCTCCTGAAATAACATGCCCCAAAAACACAACTTTCTCGAGCCAGAAGTCACATTTACTGAATTTGGCATACAACTTCTTCTCTCTAAGCATCTGCAAAACCTGCCGCAAATGTATCTCGTGCTCCTCATAGCTCCTCGAATAGACCAGTATATCATCAATGAAAACAACCACAAACTGATCTAAATATGGATGAAAAATCCTATTCATCAAATCCATAAATATCGTAGGAGCATTCGTCAGACAAAATGGCATAACAAGAAACTCATAATGCCCATATCTGGTCCTGAAAGCCGTTTTCAATACATCTTCCACTCTCACCTTTACCTGATGGTAGCTTGACCTGAGATCGATCTTGGAATACATCCGAGTGCCCTGGAGCTGGTCAAACAAATCATCGATACAAGGTAGAGGATACTTGTTCTTGATTGCTACTTTATTAATTTCTCTGTAATCTATACACATCCTCATAGACCTGTCGTTCTTTTTCACGAACAGCACTAGAGCTCCCCACGAAGATACACTAGGTCGTATGAAGCCCTTATCAAGCAAATCCTGCAACTAATCTTTCAATTCTGCCAACTCTGCTGGCACCATTCGATACGGTGCTTTAAAGATCAGCGTTGTACCTAGAAGTAGACCAATGGGAAAATCTACTTCACGATCAGGCGACAAACCTGGTAATTCATCTGGGGACACGTCTGTAAATTCTTTCACCACAGGCGTATTAATGAACTTTAACTCATTTTCTGACATTTCCTTCACAAAAGCCATGAATCCCAGACAGCCATTCTAGAGCAGTCTCCTCGCCTAAACAGCTGAGACCATCTAAGGTAAAGATTACACTCGTGACCCTGTAAATCTGAATTCTGGTTTCCCTAGAGGTCTGAATATCACTTCCCTTGCACGATAGTCTATAATAGTAGAATTAGCTGCTAGCCAATCCATGCCGAAGATGATATCAAACCCGTGCATATCCAGCACCACCAAATTAGCAGATAAAATTCTCCCCTGAACATCAACTGGACAACCACGGAGCATCCTACTACATCTCACCGCTGACCCGGTCGGTGTAGCCACTAACAGTTCAACATCTAATGATTGCGTTTTCGCCCCACATAATTTAACACACCCCAATGACACAAACGAGTGTGTGGCTCCAGAATCAAAAAGTGCAATAACTTTAAATGAAAACATATTAACCGTACCTATCACCGCGTCGCCGGCTGCCTCAGCGTTGCCTGGCATCAAAGCGAAAACTATGGCTGGGGCCATATTCCTCTTTTGGCCTCCACGTGGCACCTAGTAGCCTTCTCGCGCAGGTCTAAGAGCAAGAGCAGCACCCATCTATGTCGGACACTCACTCATTATATGTCTTGGCTCCCCGCACCTATAGCAGACACCTCGCCCGGCACGAAACTCCCCCAAGTGTCTCTTCCCGAAAGATGGGCAAGCTGGAGATGGCTGCATACCCTGGAAATCGCGATTCCCAGTCTGTCATATCTAATCTCTATAATAGCCATCTCTCTTCCATGCAGCACGGACGACTCCCTGCTGGGAACCGGAAGGTGCGAATCTCTTCTTTTATCTCTGTTCCTCAACTTCCAATCGATCACCAATTTCGGCTATAGTAGCTCGGTCAACCAGCTCAGCGAAGTCCTGCAACTTTAGTTTCGATACCTGCTTATATATTTCTCTCCTCGGGCCTCTTTCAAACTGTCGTACCTTCTTCACCTCATCTGGAATGATGTACAGGGCGAAGTTGCGTACTGCTGCACTCATAGTTTTTTCTGCTTCAGATTCAGGAACTCCTCAATCTTAGCCTCCCTAGACGAGGCTATAAAATACCTGTCGAAGAATATTTCTTTAAATCGCTCCCACGTCATCTCCACAGGTATAGTCCTCTACTGCTCTAAAAGTCTCACTGCTGACCACCATCTCTCGGCCTTCCCAGTCAGTCTATAGGTGGCAAACAGCACCTTCAAATACTGCAGCACTGCAAATATTTTCTCTATCTCCTTCACCTAGTTTTTAGCAACTGTAGGATCTGTCCCACCTGAGAAAGTCGGAGGACTCATCTTAATAAACTTCTCAATCAAACTACCGTGGCCTGCCACTGGACCCCCGGTTCCTTCGAACTCCTGGCAATTTCTGCCATAACCTGCTGTGCCACGCTGTGTAAGATGGCATCCAAATCATTACCCGCAGTGCCTGAGGGTCCAGCACCCTCACTCCCACTAGCGTGGGCACTATTCCCACCAAGATCCATCCTGAAAAACATGTAACTTAACTCAAAACCCCTTTCACTATATATATCACTCAACTCATATAGTATATTCTTCAAATTAACTCGTCACTCCCAATCTTAATTCAAGGTTCAATCCTACAACCTAGATACCCAACTCGACGATAGTTTACAATGACTTTCCTGAAATCGTCACCCCAAGAAAATCACACAAACCACCACGGAAGTCCTGCATCTAGACTACAAAACCCGACCTCAAATCCCCTTGTCCTATACTCTGGTATTATTACTACTGCACTCTATAGTCTACAGAACCTAGTATCCTAGGCTCTGATACCAAAATATAACGACCTCAAATTCCATAATATAAATGTAACATTTTAAATAAAAAAGTTGACTTTTAACCCGTGGGCAATGAGACGCCTATCAATCACAGCGGAAACCTAAGCAGCAGCAAGCATAAAATCTAAATCATCCATCCATAAAGCATAATACCAGAGTTTACTATAACATCATAAAACTGTATTTATATACATCCTCATAAACATCCAAATAACTCTTAGGTCAAACAAAAAATAATTCTGACCCTAGTACAAAATCTTACCCTCCTAACGAGGTAATATCACTAACTCAACGGTAGCCATGACCCACCAGTCACTCAGGGTTTCCTGAAAAATATATTTAGTTTGGGGGTGAGACACTTCTTAGTAAGGGAAAATAAACTAAGTACAGTTGTGTGGCAACATGAACATTTAAGGCAATTATACATATATAGTACATTTCATATATCTGTAGACATTTATCATAATATACTGAATAATTATATACTTTCGTACTTGATATCGTGCATAAAACATCTGTTATAACTGATAATACTGAAAACATACCCAGGATGAATAGCTAGCCGATGTCATGTATTACCCCTCACGACGGGTTGTGCAGCCCGAAGGCGGGACCCAACAATGGCTGGCCAACCACTGCTGAGTCAAATATGTCTGTAAGTACGATGGGCCCGCCACACCCTGGTCCGGACTGTCAGGTGGACGTCCACACTCTACTAAAAGTCACATCGACTATCCATCTCCCACCCCCTCGTGGAGTGGTTAGCACTACTCTAAACATAGATATCCAATCTATATGGCTACGGTACCGAGCTCCTAAACCGAACTAAACTAACATCCAGGTTCTGATAACATATAGTACATGATAATATAGCATCATTCATAATTTCATAATTACGGCCTCGTGCCGATCATTTCATAAATACGGCCTCGTGCCGATCGTTTCATAATTACAGCCTCGCACCGAAATAATACATAAATACGGCCTTGTGCCAATCATTTCATAAATTCGGCCTCATGCCGATCATTCATAATTACAGCATCGCGCCGAAATCATATATAAATACGGTCTCACGCCGAAATCATACATAAATACGTCTCTCTGAAAATAATCATTTTATCATGCATTTATCATAATCATAATGTACTTTATACTTCCATAACTTCTCAAATCATAATGCATTCATATCGTTATCATATCATAATGTTTCTCCACGTAAAATAATATTCATGCCACACATTTGCTGAATAAAACTATGCATTGTATTCTGAAAATCACGATTTATGGCATCTCATACATATATACACGTTTCAACATAATAACAGTATTTTTCCCAAAAGTGCATTAATTCCATAATATTCAAATATCATACATATTTTTAGGAAATCAGTTTGCTCATAAATAATAGTAATTTAAGTGAAAAATAACTGCTTTAGTTTATTCCCTTACTTGGCCACTAAGAAAGCCCCTAAAATATCCTGGTATAACACCCGTACAATTTCTTGATCAATACCCTGAAAAGGAAAACCCCTAGTATTAAACTTTAGTATTTCCACGTGTATATCATTTCCTATAACTACAGTAAGACTAAATTTAACTTAAAAAGCCTTACCTCAACTCAGGGATGAATTCCAACTTGCTTTCACCAACGATCTGCTTTGGCAGATTTGGAGAGAACTTCCCCAGGAGCGTCGTGGTGAATTCGGATTGTCGAACTGGCATAAATCTGGCCCAAAATCGAAGAAAGAGAGAGAAAGAGAGAGAAAAAAATCGAAGGGAGGAGAGAGAGGATGAGAGGTTTCTTAGTTTGGAAGTTAAAATTCGGATTTTTGATATTTATAGAGCTGGATTCGTCGACAAGTCACGTCATTCGTCAACGAATCCTTCAATAATTTCGTCGACAAAATTCAGTCGGCTCAAAACCTCTCTCGGTATTTCCTCGTCGACAAATCTTTTCTTCGTCGATGAATCCTCTTATGCCCTCGTCGACGAATCCTCTGTATTCGTTGATGAAGCCCTGATGATTTCCCTCGGTTATTCCTTCCAAAGTGCAATGTCATCAACTTCCTTCTTCTGTTACTGTCTCCATTTCCCTTCCTCTTTATTATTTAAATTCCATTTTATTCGGATTGTCACACAAACTGTGATTACAATATAGAATTTCAAATCTGCAAAACAACTCAATATTACTTCTAACAAAGCTAGTGAGTACAATATAAAACCTAACACATATCCATATGATGAAACTTGAAGATCGGTATGTATGTAACCATATAATCGTTATATGAATGATATGCTTCACAAAATTTCCTTTGATCAAATCTCTCAAAATAAGTATATAAGTAAATGCTTTGGAGAACTTAGGGTTTTGGTTCAACGTACTAGATGCAAGAATATCAAATGTGATCTTATTAAAAAAAAAATTTGTCTTGAATATTATATAGATTTAGATCAATAAGTTTTATTCCAAATATCCAAAACACAATATGATCTTTGTATATGAATATATATATATGATATGTGTTCCAAATATCAAAAACCTAATATAATATTTTTTAGAAAATATCTCTCAATAATATGTATAGTTATGGACTCAAGGATATTTAATCAAGTGGTTTTGTAATATCGAAAATATCAAGTCTTTGAATAAATACACACTTGAATCAAAAATATTTATCCAATGGCAAAACTTTTCTCTAGTAGTGATCCTATCAAAACACTCTATATGTATATAAATACACTCAAGATCAATCTCTCAAATAATATTCAATAATAGATTTTGAGATGCAAAACTCTTTGAGAATAAGTAGTAAAAAAACCAGATCGATTTACCAAACCTCAATACCAAGTTGAATGCACGACAATCGCAAGAATGCCTCTTGAAGATCAAGATAGCCTTAGCTTAGATTTGACGTATAAACTTTGAAATCTCAAGACAAAGTTTCAACAGTTTGTTCAATGCTCTCCCAAGTTGTGCTAAACGTTCAATACACTCAATCGTATGCCAAAAGTTCTTTCTCTTGAGGGCACTAGGGTTTAGATATTGATTATATAGACAATCTTGCCCTCAGGATGAGTCTTAACCGTTAGATCAACTTGATTAAAAAATAACTCTCATGTTCTCTCATTAAAGATTAAATTTTTAATCTTCCCACAGGTTCAAACGACTGAGGGTTAAGGCTCAGACGACTGAAGTTCCTTAGAGTTTTGAAAAATTAACCTAGGCACAAGGTCAGACGTCTGAAATTTGCGTTCAGACTTCTAAAGTTGCGGATTCAGACGACTGAAGTCAAGGTTCAGTCTTCTGGTGTGCTTTTGCTTGTTTCTGTGTTTCTCCAATAATTCTTCTGACAATTGAACTTAATCTTCGGTCTTCTGAAGAAATTCTTTAGACGATTGAGCTTAAACTTCAGTCTTTTGAAGTTGACACTTCAGTCTTTTGGTTAGGGAGTTCTGTTTTCTGAATAGAACATTTTCTGGATTTTTCTTTTTAGTTTTAAAAATCTATCTTTGCTCCCTTTCTTTGCTCTTTTATAAAATATTTTCAGGGGTTTTAAAAAATCTCTAAGTCTATAAATTTTAAAAAATCTCTAAGTCCATAAATATCCCCTAAAGATATTCATGAAATGCATGAGTCCTAAGGTCAGTCTAGGGTATGTTTTGAGCTTCGAATTAAATCATATGAAATATATAAATACATTCAGTTCTAAATACTCATTCCCATGACAATCTTGAACTTGCCGCTTGCATTTCATTCTTCAACTCTTTTAGTTCCATGGATTGTGCCAAGATGTATATACTTTAATCTTCATGGCTTCCATGACTTTCTAGCCTTTCGTGCATGCTAAATATTGTTCCTATTCACAATCTCAATGCACAGATCAAATACCAAGTGATTTGTCATTATCAAAACATGATTAGACTCATAAAGTAAACAATTTTTCCATTTTTTATGATGACAAATACACGAGCAAAAATATAGAATGAGTGACGCCTAACAAAGCTCCCCCTCAAATAAGCACAATCAAATATGCAACAATATGAAATATCATACACAATTAGTTTTGTCATACATTTGCTACAAATTGATATTTTTCTCCCCTTTTTGACATCAACAAAAAGGTGTATAACAAGACATGAGTGGACATAACCTTATATTCTTCTCCCCTTTTAAATCTTAAAGTTCTAAACTTATTCAACCATTAAATTTTAAAAATTGTACTGTGAAATGTGTCTCCCTGTGTTAATTCAATTTACTTCCCCCATTTCTAATACAAAAAGTAATGTTGTTGAATGTAAATTGTAATGTGAACATACACAGTGTGGCAATTTTCATATACATGAACAAGCAAACACAGTCACTAAAGTTCAAAGATTACATGAGGATTAACAGGTGTAAGTGAATATGCTCTTATCATGATATGAGTTTAATGTCAAATGTTAACAAATGTGATACCAACTGGGAACAAATAAGCCGAATATGAAATTTTTGACCAATTTTGAATATAAAAGTGACGTTGCTCCCCCTAAATTATGTCATCTAATATAATTTTAGGCAACCCCTCGACTATGCATCTGACCTAATTCATGCCTGATTTGGATAAACCTATCCTCTGCAAGTCGTTTCGTGAATAATCTGCTCATTATTCATCTGTGCATACAAACTCAAGTGTTACATCTCCTTTTTGCACATGATCAAGAAGAAAATGATGTCTTAATTCTATATGTTTAGTTCGTGAATGTAATATAGGATTCTTTGAGATATTTATTGCACTCGTATTGTCGCATCTTATAGGAATTGTGTTATAACTTAATCCAAAATCCTTCAGTTGTTACTTCATGTATAGTGTTCGAGCACAACAACTTCCTGCCCCTACGTATTCAACCTCAGCTGTGGAAAGAGCTACTGAATTCTGCTTCTTGGAAAACCAAGAGACTAACGAATGTCCTAATAAATGACATATACCACTTGTGATCTTCCTATCCACTTTGCTACCAGCAAAATCAACATCTGAATAGCTGCTAATCTCAAAAGATGTATACTTAGGATACCATAACCCAAGTTCCACTGTTCCTATCAGGTATCTATGTATTCAGGTTTACTGGCAGTTAGATATAGTAAGCTACCGATCATTCTACGATAGAGCTTGACATCAACTGGTATACCTTATTCATCTTTGTCTAATTTCAAAGAAGAGCTCATAGGTGTTCCTAGTATTTTTCCATCTTCCAAATTAAACATTTTGAGCAGATCCCTAACGCACTTCGATTGATTTATAAAAATTCTATGTTTCGCTTGTTTAATCTGAAGTCTTAGGAAGAAATTTAGTTCACCCATCATGCTCATCTCAAATTCATTTTGCATAGTGTTTGCAAACTCATTGCACAAGTCTTTATTTGTAGCTCCAAATATGATATCATTTACATATACTTGAACTAGGAGCATGTCATCTTTCTCAGAATTTATGAAAAGTGTTGTGTCTATCCTCCCTCTGATAAATCCATTGTCCAGTAGAAATCCGCTTAGTCTCTCATACCAAGCTCTAGGAGTTTGCTTTAAACCGTTCAAGACTTTTGTTAGTCTACAAACGTGATCTGGATTCTTATGGTTTTCAAAGCCTGGGGGTTGTTCTACATATACCTCTTCACTTATGTAGCCATTTAAAAACGCACTTTTGACATCCATTTGATATAGTTTGAAATCCTTAAAAGTAGCATAGGCTAAAAGCATTCGAATGGCTTCCATTCTAGCTACAGGTGCAAAGGTTTCTTCAAAATTTATTCCTTCTTCCTGGTTATATCCCTGAGCTACTAGTCTTGCTTTATTTCTAACAACTATCCCATGTTCATCTTTATTGTTCTTTTATATCCATTTTGTTCCAATAATTGTCTTATCCTCGAGCCTTGGAACTAATGTTCATACTTTGTTTCTTTCAAACTGGTTTAACTCTTCTTGCATGGACAACACCCACAATTCATCCTCAATTGCTTCACTGACATTCCCAGGTTCTTCTTGAGATAGAAAGGCAAAATGACTAATCATATTCCTAAGTGAGGATCGTGTGGCAACTCCACGTAATGGTTCACCTATTATTTGATCAATGGGATGACTCTTTATGTACTTCCATTCTCTAGGTAGTTCATTAACCTCATTTTCAATTTGATGAGTTTCAGAAGATGGTTCCTTAATTTCATTTCTCTTTTCTGAATCATTTGTAATGGGCAGTTTTTCAAATTCCTTATTTATCTCAATTTCATCTTCATCAGTCCTTTTAGAGAAGGGATTTGACTCATCGAATACTACATGAATGGATTCTATAACGGTTAATGTTCGTTTATTATTTACTCTATAGGCTTTACTATCTAAGGCATACCCTAGGAAGATACCTTCATCTGATTTCACATCAAACTTTCCTAAATGTTCATTATCTCTAAGTACAAAACATTTACAGCCAAAGACATGAAAATATGACATGTTTGGTCTATAGACATTCCATAATTCGTAAGGAGTCTTATTTAGAGATGGTCTAATCAAAACTCTATTTAGAACATAGCAAGCGGTATTTACTGCCTCAGCGCAGAAGTACTTAGGTAGTTTATGTTCGTTAAGTATAGTTCTGGCCATTTCTTGTATAGACCTATTCTTCCTTTCAACTACACCATTATGTTGTAGTGTTCTAGGAGCCGAAAAATTATGAGCTATTCCTAATGAATTGCAGTAGTCTTCCATGCTTTGATTTTTAAATTCTCTACCCCTATCACTTCGGATTTTAGTGACAGTATAACCCTTTTCATTTTGAATTTTCTTACACAGATTTATGAATTGTTCACATGCTTCATCTTTGTGACTTAAAAATAGTACCCATTTATATCTTGAATAATCATCAACTATGACGAATGCGTATAATTTTCCTCCTAAACTTTGAATTGGGTTTGGACCAAATAAAATCTAAGTGTAGCATTTGAAGTGGCCTAGTAGTAGAGATTACTTTCTTCTTCTTAAAGCTCGTTCTTGCTTATTTTCCTAGTTGGTGTGCATCACAGATTTTATCTTTCACGAATTTAGTCTTAGGCAATCCCTTAACTAATTATTCCTTAACAAGATTAGATATTAAGTCCATGTTTGCGTGTCCTAGTCTCCTATGCCAAATCCAGCTAATCTCATTTATTGCAGAAAAATAAGTGACATGTTGAGAAGCAAGATTATCAAGGCTAGTGGTGTATATATTTTCATGAAGATCAGCAGTAAACAATAATTTGTTTTTAGATTTGTACTCTATAGTGCATTAGTCATGTTCAAATGAGACTTTATAACCTTTATCACATAGTTGACTTATAGTGAATAGGTTATGTTTCAATCCATCAACTAACAACACATTATCAATGACAAGTGAAGGTTCCTTACCAACTTTACCAACTCCAATGATTTTACCTTTAGAGTTATCCCCAAATATAACGAATCCTTCATCTTTAGATATGATAGATATGAATTTAGTTTTATCTCCTGTCATATGTCGCGAGCATCCGCTATCCATATACCACTTATCCTTCGAGGAGCACGATCTCAAGCACATCTGCAGGACATAATCAAATAACTACTTTTGGTACCCAGATTTTCTTAGGTCCATGGGGGTTAATACTAGATTCTCCTTTGACTTTCCAGACTTTCTTAATTTTGACATCTTTATTTTTGAAAGGATAGTCAAATTTTATGTGACCCAACCTCTTACATTTAAAACAAGTAATATTTCTATAATAGTCTTTAGTTGGAACATACGATTTTGACTCTCTTACAAAATATCCCATGTAGAGATGTTTCTATTTTAGATCCTCCTTCCCATTAAAACCAAGACCTTTCTTCTCTAGGGAACTTCTTTGAGCTCCTAAGAGTTTTTCAAAATTATTTTGACCTTTAGTAAATTTACAAATAATCTTAGATTTATCTTTCAAATTCTTTTCGAACTCCTCATTTTTCAAATCCTTGTCTTTCATGAGAGATGCATGAGATTCATTTTGGTGTTCAACTAACTTTGAAAATTCTTTCAATTTTAATTTTAAACCAAAGTTTTTCTTATTAATTTTCTCAAGCATTTTAAGGGTATACAGATATTTTTGATGCAATTCATCATAAGAAAGCATGCTATTTTCATTTTGTGAATCACTTGAATAGTAAGATGAAGTAGAACAAAAATATTGTACCTCGTGGTCATCATGAGCAATCAAACATAGATTTTCAATCTCGTCATCACTAGATTCAGATTCTGAACTACTGGTATTGTGTGTGTCCCAGCCCACTTTTAGAGCCTTCTTCTTCTTTTTCTTAGACACTTTCTTCAACTGGGGACAATCTGGCTTGATGTGTCCAAATTCTCTACAGTTATAACACATGGGGGGATCATATTTTTGCTTCCTTCTGCTTGACTCTCCCTTGTCTGCTTTTGAGCCCTTGAATTTTCTGGTGTATTTCTTGTTCTTTCTCGTGAACTCTCCAAATTTCTTAGTGATGAGTGTCATGTTATCATCCGATTCTAAATCACTTCTCTCACTAGAGCAATGAGATGATGTCTTAAGTGTTGTGGCTTTCTTTGTTTTAATTTTCTCATTCTTCCTCTCATTTATTGCAAGCTCATAGGTGATGAGCGATCCAATTAGTTCATCAACATATATCTCCTTGAGATTTCTCCCTTCTGCTATTGCAGTAGCTTTAACTTCCCAAACTAGTGGTAATCCCTTGAGTATTTTCCTGATCAACTCATAAGTGGGGTAAGATTTACCAAGAGCATTTAAAGAATTTGTGATGTGTGTGAATCTAGTGTACATGGATTAAATAGATTCATCAACAGTCATTTTAAATGCTTCATACTCACTAGTGAGCATGTCTATCCTACTATCTTTTACTTCCTTAGTACCTTCATATGTAACTTCTAATTTTTCCCAAATCTCTTTAGCAGAGTTACATGTCATTACCCTATTAAACTCATTTACATCTAGTACACAGAATAACAGATTCATTGCGATAGCATTTATTTGCACAAATTTCCAGTCCTCTTCAGTATACGCATCTTCAGTCTTGGGTACATTAACCTTATCAACTACTTTCATAGGGACATGGTTTCCCTTGGAAACAATTTTTCACACTTTCCAATCCACATTTAGAAGATATATACTCATACTTGTTTTCCAGTTGGTATAATTTACACCGCAAAAAATAGGTGGTCTAGTGGAAGAGTGGCCCTCACCGAATGGAGTTACACCGATGTGTGCCATGTGATCTTTTTACAAATGAACAATTAAGTCTATGTAAACCTGCTCTGATACCAAATGTTAATTTAGGTATAATCCCAAGAGGGAGAGCGAATTGGGTATTTTTAAAAACCTTTAATATTATTTACCACTTAATCCCTATTTCTATATTTAATCAATTAATTGCAGGGGTTTGATACTAATTCAAATGATTATCTCAATGAATTTTATTTTACCCAATTAATTATCAAGTGCGTGTGGGGTTATTCAACATACACACATGCAAGACAAGTAATGAAATGCGTTACGGAAATTAAAAGGACTAAAGAAAGAGAGAAGCCAAACACAGTTTTTACGAGGTTCAGTCAACCTGGCCTACGTCCTCGCCTTGAGCAACGCACTCAAGGATTCCACTAAATCCCTGCTCCTTTAAACGGGACAGAGCTTCCCTTACATCAGCTGCTTACAAAAGGCAGAGCTTCCTCCTCACCCGGTTCACAACCCGAACCGTAATTACAATATAGCATTTCAAATCTGCAAAACAACTCAATATTGCTTCTAACAAAGCTAGTGAGTATAATAGAAAACCTAACACATATCATATAATGAAACTTGAAGCTCAGTATGTATGTAACGATATAATCCTTATATGAATGATATGCTTCAAAAAATTTCCTTTGATCAAATCTCCCAAAATAAGTATATAAGTAAATGCTTTGGAGAACTTAGGGTTTTGGTTCAACGTACTGAATGCAAGAATACCAAATGTGATCTTATTAAAAAAATTTGTCTTGAATATTATAAAGATCTAGATCAATAAGTTTTATTCCAAATATCCAAAACACAATATGATCTTTGTATATGAATATATATATATATATATATATGTGTGTGTTCCAAATATCAAAAACCTAATATAATATTTTTCAGAAAATATCCCTCAATAATATATATAGTTACGAACTCTAGGATATTTAATCAAGTGGTTTTGTAATATCAAAAATATCAAGTCTTTAAATAAATACACACTTGAATCAAAAATATTTATCCAATGGCAAAACTTTTCTCAAGTAGTGATCTTGTCAAAACACTCTATATGTATATAAATACACTCAAGACCAATCTCTCAAATAATATTCAATAATAGATTTTGAGATGCAAAACTCTTTGAGAATAAGTAGTAAAAAAAACAGATCGATTTACCAAACCTCAATACCAAGTTGAATGCAAAACAATCGCAAGAATGCCTTTGAAAGATCAAGATAGCCTTAGCTCAGATTTGACGTATAAACTTTGAAATCCCAAGCAAAAGTTTCAACAGTGTGTTCAATGCTCTCCCAAGTTGTGCTAAATGTTCAATACACTCAATCATATGACAAAAGTTCTTTATCTTAAGGGCACTAGGGTTTAGATGTTGATTTTATAGATAACCTTGCCCTTAGGATGAGTCTTAACCATTGGATCGACTTGATTAAAAAATAACTTGCGTGTTTTCTCGTTAAAGATTAAATTTTTAATCTTCCTGCAGCTTCAGACGATTGAGGGTTAAGGCTCAGACGACTGAAGTTCCTTAGAGCTTCGAAAAATTAACCTGGACACAAGGTCAGGCGTTTGAAGTTTGGGTTCAAACTTCTGAAGTTGCGGGTTCAGACAACTGAAGTCAAGGTTCAATCTTCTAGTGTGCTTCTACCTGTTTCTGTGTTTCTCGACTAATTCTTCGAACGAGTGAACTTAATCTTTAGTCTTCTAAAGAAATTTTTATTTTTAGTTTCAAAAATCTATCTTTGCTCCTTTTCTTTGCTCTTTTATAAAATATTTTTCGGGGTTTTAAAAAATCTATAAGTCCATAAATTTTAAAAAATCTCTAAATCCATAAATATCCCCTAAAGATGTTCATGAAATGCATGAGTCCTAAGGTCGGTCTAGGGTATGTTTTGAGTTTCGAATTAAATCATATGAAATATGTAAATACATTCAATTCTAAATACCCATTCTCATGAAAATCTTGAATTTGCCGTTTGCATCTTCATTTTTAACTCTTTTAGTTCCATGGATTGTCCCAGATGTATATACTTTAATCTTCATGGCTTCCATGACTTTCTAGCCTTCCGTGCATGCCAAATATTGTTCCTATTAACAATTTCAATGCACAGATCATATACCAAGTGATTTGTTATTATCAAAACAGGATTGGACTCATAGAATCAACAATGATCGTTTCCCTAATTTTAAATTAGTATCATGAATTAATAAACTTTTCAATTGATATCATGACTTAATGAAATTTTTAATTGGTATCATAATTCAAAAGTGCAATTGGTATTGAATAGTGTAAAAAGGGGGAAAATGTTGTTAGTAAAGACATTACAACTCATATACATAACTATTAAAACACACTACACATGCTATACTGAAAAATAATAAATTGAGTGTGTACATATGTTTGATATGCATGTTTGATGATATGCTCAAAATGTGATTTTATTTGAACTTAATCTTTTTTTTTTCTTACTCTTTTTGGTTGATGTCAAAAGGGGGAGAAGTTTTGAGCAAAAATTTAGCATGAACATAATATATATCAAAAGGGGGAGAAGTATTTGATATTGATTGATAAAGTTGAATGAAGTGATGAGCATGATTGTAAAAGAGTTTTTGACATTGATATTAATCTTGCGAATATTGTTAAGATGATGCTTATTGAAAGGGGGAGTCTTTTTAAGGCACACTCTAATTTTTGCTTCTTGTTTGTCATCATAAAAAATGGAGAGATTGTTGGCCTTACAAGGCTTAACATCCTATTTTGGTGCTAAGAAACAAGTGGAACTTAACATATTTTGGTTGAGTAATGTCAATTTAGAATTCAATGATGAAAGCAAGGTCAAGTGTTCACAAGGATTCATTGAAAGCTTATACTTCAAAGAATGATGATCATATGAAACTTAAGGCATGAATTCAAAGATGATTTAATAGAGCTTGAAGATTATGAGAGCATGCATATTAAAGTGAACGTGCTCAAAGCCTAAAGTACATTGAAAGCTTGAAGAAAAGATGGACTCAAAGCAAGGATATACATGAAGACTTCAAGAGTTGAAGGGTTTAAGAGTCTTAAGGAAGTCTCTATGTAAGTACTTCATGTAATACTCAATATAAATTGAATTAAAGCTCTTTAAGAAAAAGAAACTAAGAAACCAATTATGAAGACCTTAAAATATGTTTTCTTAAAATTAAAATCATAAAGGTCTCAAATAAGAAGACGTTTTCAAAGTTAAAATCAGTTTTCTAAAAGCCAGGTGACTGCCCAACTCAAGTATAATTCATACATGCCAGGAACCTGCCAGCCGACTAGGTGGTCAAGCCAGGCACCTACCTGTGCTTTGGCAAGCGACTGCCTACCTTCTGAGTTTCAAGATTGAACTATGGCAGGCGACTGCTAGATCATGGCAAGCTATTGCCACTTGAACAGTGCTTAAAAAATTCCAACGGCCATATTTTTAATTTTGGTTTCTTGAGCACTACTCTTTTCAAAAACTTGGCCCACACTCCAAGAAAACTTGGGGGACAAGGTATTAACTTTTAAACATCTATAAATAGCCCTCAATACAAGGATTTTATTAACCAAGAAAATCTTTTAGCAATCAAGAATTCTCAAATTGCTTTAAAACTCTCTTGATCACATCTTGCTTTTACTACTGAGTTGTTGTTGATCCTAACTTTGAATTTGTGTCTTCAAAGTCTAAATCTTTCAATCCAAGGAAGATAAATTTGGTGATTTAATTCAATCGAGCTTCAATTTCTTTATATTTTGAATTACACTGAAGTATATAGTTTTGAAATTGTATTAATCTGCTCTTTGTGAGAGTATACTTGTACACAACTTGTATCTTGTGGTTCTTGTAGTTCTTTGACATTCCAAGGTGTTTGGATCATTGGCTAAGCGTGGTGTATCGCTTAGAGAGGTGTAGCTCTAGCCTATTGAAGGAGTGACTGAGTGAGGAGATATCACTTGGAGAGGTGGGCTCTAGCCTACGGAAGGAGTTTGCAAATGGTGTTGTTCTGCTCTGCAAAGAAACTGGTTTACTGAATCCTTTGGTCATTTGTCAAAAGTGAGGACTTAGGCTGGGGATAAGCTGAATCTCGTAAAACCGTGGTCTCATTCTCTCTTTTCCTTACTCTCTTTACATTCAGCATATATAAACTGCGTTGATGATTTAATTTTCTTAATTATACAAACTACGTAATTTGGAAGTTAAATAAACTTAAAGTTTAATTTTGATTTAGGATTGTGGAAACCAAAAGGGAGTACGTTGGTTGATCAAAACTTTGCGGAAATCTCAAAAGGAAGTACGTTGTTTGGTTAACACCCAAAGACAAATTAACTAAAGAGTTTCTTTAGATTCTGAGTTGTTTGGGAATTGAGTTGAAGTTTGCATTGAAGGAACGATTTCATATATACAAAGCTTGGTTCAAATTCATATCCACAGGGGTTATATAAATAAACAATCATCTTAAGTTCTTACTTTAGTAAAGTGTTGTATACTTTAATCTTGGTTTGGTTGTTTGCTTCCAAATTTTTTGGTTGTTGTTTGAAATATTTGAAAGAATTAAAAGGCTTAAAAATTCTTTAAAAGATTTGAAAAAAATTTTAAAACCCAATTCACCTCCCCCCTCTTGGGACTACACCTTTGTTTTCACTTAGATATCATATGGTTAGATGTGCACAAAATCCACATGTTTAAGAAACAAAACAGACACAACTAAATTATCAACTAGCCTAAAAAAATGTAAAGGGCTCAGAGGCAACTCTTACAAATTGGAAATTTGACCAAGAGGCAATTCGAAAGGCATTATCTTGCATGCTTACTGTTGATGAATTGCCTTTTAAATTTGTAGAGAATATAGAATTCAAACATCTTATAAAAGTTGCATGCCCTCATTTTCGAATTCCATCAAGATGGACAATTTCTAGGGATTGTTATAGCCTTTACATGGAAGAGAGGTTAAAGTTGAAAAAGTTTTTGAAAACCTCCTCTCAAAGGGTTAGTATCACAATTGATACATGGACTTCTTTGCAAAAGTTCAATTATATGTGTTTGACTACACACTTTATAGATAATGATTGAAAATTGAACAAAAAGATCCTTAACTTTTGTCCAATTTATTATTATAAAGGTGAAGAGATAGGTATGGCCATTGAGAGGTGTTTGCTTGACTGGGGAGTTGATAATGTGTTTACAATGACTGTAGATAATGAAAGTTCAAATGACGTTGCAATTGCCTGCATAAAAGAAAAGTTTCAAATTGGAGAACAGATATTCTAGGAGGCAAATTCTTGCACATGAGATGCATTGCACATATAATTAACCTAGTTGTGCAAGATGGTTTGAAAGAAATGGGGGATTCAGTTGCTCATGTTAGAGATGCAGTCAGATATGTTAGACATTCACCTACTAGGTTGAAAATTTTCAAGTGTTGTGCAGAAGTAGAAAAAGTAGAATACAAAAATATGTTATGCCTAGATGTTAGCACTCGATGGAATTCTACTTATCTGATGTTAGACACAGCTCAAAGATATGAAATGACTTTTGATAGGTTTAGGGATGAAGATCCTTCATTTAGAATTGAGCTTGAGACTAGGGATGGCATACCAAGTAGCTTTGATTGGGAAATAGTCAGAAAATTTGTGATGTTTTTGGAACACTTCTATGAACTTACTATACGAGTTTCAGGTTCTTTGTATGTTACAAGTAATATATTTTTTGATGAAATTAGTGGGATTTATTATCTTCTAAAAGAGTGGGAAAATAGTGATGACCTGGAGTTGAGTTTAATGAGCATGAAAATGAAGGATAAATACAACAAGTGCTGGGAAACATTGACAAAATGAATATGTTGATTTTTGTTGCATTTGTTCTTGGCCCTAGACGTAAGTTGGGATTTGTGCAATATGCTCCTTCTACGATGTATGAAGGTGACAAAGGTTTATTGGTGGGGAAAAAGGTTCAGGATACAACATTTGAATTTTTTTTCTGAGTATAAGAAGTTGTCACAATCTAAAAATGAAGAATCAAACAGAAGTGAAACTTCAAGCTCCACTTGCTCCACTGGTCAAGGTGAAGCAGCGCAACGAAAGTTCAAAGTTTTGTATCAAAAGTACAAGACTCAAATTGGAGGTGGAGATAATAAATCAGAGTTGGATAGGTATTTGGGGGAGGATTGTGAAAAGGACGTGGAGGGCTTTGATATTTTGGAGTAGTGGAGGTTAAATAATCAAAGGTTTCCCATCCTTTCACATATGATTCGTGATGTTTTAGCAGTAACCATCTCTATGGTTGCTTCAAAGTCTGTTTTTAGCACAGGGGGGCGTGTTCTCGATGCCTTTAGGAGTTCTTTGACTCCTAAAATTGTTCAAGCTCTTATCAGTACACAAGATTGGATCCAGGGTTCATATACTCCAATTAAGGTTGAAGAAGACATAGATGACCTTGAAATTCTAGAAAAATGTAATATTATATCTATATATTGTCAAAATTTTTCATTTGTTCATTGAATGATTAATTATTACAACTTACAAGTGCTTCTATACAATTTTTTATATTTGTCAAAGGTTGCATTGGAGTCCACAATTGGTGAATAAGCCAAACAAAGAAAGACAAAGGGTTAGTTTCATATTGAGATTATGCTTAAGTGTTTTGTCATATAAATTACATACTATCAATTATCATTATTGACAATATATAATTTATTGTTTTGACAAATTGTTGAAAACTTAGAATTTTAATGGTTTGTCATTTTCATATATTTATAGGTTACAACTTACTGTGGGATGGTAGGAAGGGCTTGCAGTAAATGAATGGGTTGGGTTTTGGTGGAAGTCATATAAATTACATACTATCAATTATCATTATTTTGGTTTGTTGCAGGTAAAATAAGCACAAGGAAAGATCCATTTTGTGTGGTCATTCCAATGGTAGTTTGTAATGTAAGAAGCTGAAGAGTGGGAGTTTCTAATATAAGAAGCCATGAAATTGTAGTTGTCAGCCGATGTATAAAGCATTGAAGCCCCAGTCTTTGATTTAATTTTTCAGAAACAATTTATACTTTATGTTTGTTTTTTATTTTTATTTTGCACAAACTATTTAAATTGGTCTGTAATATAATATTAGGGACTTTGAACTCTTGAACTCAAAGCCAAGTAGACACTGTAGACCTTTAAATTTCATGTTTTGTCTGTGATTATATTTTTTTAGGAAGATTTTCTAGATTATTTTAGGACGAATTTCAGGATTACATTGATTAGAATTTCAAGTTTGGTATGCAAACGATTTTATTTTACATTGATTAGATTTTATCTAAGCAGGGTTCTATTTTTACATTGATTAGATTTTATCTAAGTAGGGATAAGAATCCTAGTTGGTTAGATTTGGGCCTCTGATGGTTTCATTATAAATTTTTTTTCTTGAGAATTAAGAGTTTCTTAATTAAGCTGACGGTGGGTAACGTAACACTGTAACAATATAAATTTTACTCTTATAGTTCAATAGTAAAATATCATTTTTATTAATAAAATTAATAGATAAGGTGCTTAATTAAGCTGGATTTGGTAAAAAAAAAATATAATTTTATTCTGTTTTTGGCAATTAATTTTAAATAATTTCTGTTAAATTCGGTTAACCGAATTACCCGAAAAGGTAATTTGGTCGGGTTCGGTTCGGTGAGATTCTGTAGTTCGGTCGGTTCGGTTAACAGCATCAATTAACCGAAATTTTCAGTTAATTTGGTTAATTACCCGAATTTGGTCGAACTGACCGTTTGCTCACCCCTAGTGTAGACACCTCATTTTGTTTGGGGCTTGTATAGCAAAATTTGTTTTTAGGCCTAATTCTAGTACCCATTTGGGTAATTTTTTAGTCCAATTTTGGAATTTAGGCATGATTGTGTGCATATTCATTAATTCAATAAAATGAGAAAATACAAAAAAAAAAATTGAATACAGGAAAAATGGGGAAATTTTGAATATTAAATTAAAAAAAAAAAAAAAAACAGAATATGAAGCAAAGTGGACCAGCATCTTTATCTTTAAACCTACAAGCACGAAAGGAAAAATAAAAATTAGACATGTGGAAATTTACAAAAGTAACATGTGGGTGAAACATAGTTTAATGCAAGCATAAATTGATCAATTCAATTTAATTTTAATTGATCAATTAAATTATGATTAATCAAATCAAAATTAAGTGAATGGATCCCTCAGGCTTATAAATAGTAAGTTTTAGAAGGGGTAGGAGACACAAAAGCAGAAGAGGAGGAAATTTTGAAAAAAAAAAAAAAAAAAAGAGAAAATTCAAAAGGAAAATATTTGGGAGAAGATTGTATACTGAAAAGGTGAGGAAAAAGTTGAGTGATTGACATTAAAGAAATTAAGAAAGTGAATTAGAAAAGCAGAAGAACAAAAGTTTTGGATTGCATAAGTGGTAGAAGATTGATAGAAAAAAATTCCAAGAGGCTCGCGCAAAAGGAAGAGAAGATTGAAAAGTGGAGGACTCAGGAGCAAAGGTAAGTAATTGTTAATTTTGTATTATTTTATTCCAATTTTTGGCATAATGAAATTTGAACTCAAAATTTTGTAGTTAAAATTTAAATTTGAACAAAAAAAAATCAATAAATCCAGAGATCTTTCCAGAATATTCCTAACAAAACTAAGGTGTTTTATCTGAATTCAAAGAAGCCATATCTGAATACTCTTACTTAGATAAGGATTCGTATACCCATACCCGCATCCGGATCCAAACTCATGTTTGAATACCCAAGATCCAATCTAGGGACTAAGGTCAACTTGACTTGGATCTTAGTCAGTTGACCCAAAGACCTAGACCTAGGTCCAACTTTGACCTAGGTCCATTGAACTTTTACCTTGACTTGAATCCATTTAGACCTAGAACTAGACCTAGCCTAATACACCTACACCCCCAGGCACAACTGATTTAAGCAAATGCAAGCCCATAGCCCAATTTAATTATAAAAAGAAACCCATGCAGGCTTAATAGCATAGTAAGTTTAGCCTAGCCCAAGACCCAACTTGAACCCAATTAAATACCACAGTTTCAAATTAATCAGACAGGACCAATAAAAACTTATTAGGCTTGGCCCAATTGACCAAGTCTTCATTGAACTAAAACCCTAAGCCCATAGCCCAATTAGGCCTAGCTTAACCCAACCAAACCAACCTAGGCCTAAACCCTTACCCAACAATTTTGGATTTAATTATAATATTATTTTTATCATAATTTAATATTGGTCATATAGTACCTTATAATAAAAATAAATATCCAAATACCACTTATTTTAAATACAACTAAACACTACTTATAACTTTTAGCACTTTTCCAGTTCAATACTTATTATCAATGCTTATTAAATTCAGTATTTTTTTTTCTTCTGAAAAACACTTATGAATAAGTGATTCCAAATGATCCCTAAGTCAAGGAAAAGGAAGGGGTATGAATGGAATATCAATAGTATGAAATTGGTAGGTATGAGATGTCTAACCTCTCCTTAGAGTATTCCTTTTATAAGTGTGTACCTGTAGTGTACTCTGGGGGATAAAACTGATACCTAAGTCAGGGAAAAAGGAAGTTTATGAATGGTATGCCAACAATGTAAAATTGATAGATATGAGATGTCTAACCTCTCCCTAGAGTATTCCTTTTATAAGTATATACCTCAGACGTACTCTGGGAGATTATTTCGATGCTTAAGCCAGGGAAAAAGGAGAAAGTTATGAATAGTATGACAACAATATGAAATTGGTAGATATGAGATGTTCTACCTCTCCTTAGAGTATCCCTTTTATAGGTCTGAAGGCTCCTTCTAGTGTTCGGTAATTAGGAATCAACTCTAGGAATTGAAATCAAAATGATTGATTCCCATTCCTAACGTTTGTTTTACGGTATTCCCATCCTGATTCCCATTCCATATAGGAATGGGATTCCCCCTTTTACCTACATTTTGAGTATTGACTTTTACTTTGGAATCAAATTATGATTCCTCGAAACACAGTATTTATTATAATATGATAATTCATATTAATATAATATAATATATATATATATATATTACATAAATTTTAAAAATGATATTAATATTACGATATCATTGTTAATATTTAAAATATTACAATATATATTTTAATATAAAATTAAATCATCATTATTAATATTTTATATTATATATAATAATGTTATAACATATAAAAATAAAAGAACAATATTAAACGCTAAATATTATGATATACTTGTAATATGATTATTGATTTATTATATTATTAGTTTTAATCTTAAAAATAAATAAAACTAAATTAAATATTTATTATCTTCAATTATAAATATATAATATGAAATTTTAATATTGATATGGCATAGAAAAATATTTAATACTTTGTTGACTCTGTGAGTCCAATCTCTGTTTTGATACTAACGAAACACGGGGAACTTATGTGTGTATTTAGCATGTGCATAGGTCTATGATTGAGATCACACATAAGGGATAAAGAGCACAGAGGCCAAGATGGATTATATACATTCACCTGACGTATCTCGTTCAGTAAAGAAGATGAAGACTGAAGACTTTTCTGTTTTTCATTATAATTGCATTTTAGATTTTGGGTCTATAATAATTTAAGTTCAGTGGTCTGTAATAATTAATGCCTTACCTACATGGTAGGTAGGACCTCATTTCTGTATGAAAATGTGCCCTATTGACTTAAAGTTAATCATCATATGAATAGGACATTGTATAAGAGGAACAAGACCAAAATTCCCAAAGTTGGCATGTTCGGTCGACCAACCCTAATACTCAAGGACCTTCGGTCGACTGAACCTCCACTGGGTCAACAGTTTGACCTTTAGGTCGACCGACCTCAAAATGAGCTGCAATACTTTGGTCGACCAAACCAGTACGTGGGAAACCCCAACGTCCTGGTCGACCGAACCTCCAAGTTCAAAATGACTTGGTCGACCAAAGTAGATGAAGTTCGGTCAACCGAACTATGTCTGGTCGACCGAACCTTGGAGGGTTCAAAATCGCCTTTGGATGGTCGACCGAACGTACAGTTCAAAAATCACCTAGTCGACTGAACTTGGCAACTCGATCAACTGAACCGCGAAAATGGTTGACCGACCCTCTCGAGTTGCTTAGATTTTACTGAGGTTAAAACACTGTTATTTTTTATTAACCTCATTTAAATTTTTCAATAAATGACTAATAGGTCCCAAACGGTCAAAAATTCAGGGGTGTTTATATATACCCCCTCATTTGCAAAGATTAAAGAGAGATTAGCAAAAACAATTAGTGATTTTTTTTTCTAAAATTCCAAAAGCTCCATTTCTCATATTCAAGCTCCCTACACTCATTTTTACTTATTCTTATTGCTGAAATCATCTAGTAAGAGTTTTCTTGTTATTTTCTCACTAAGCTTGCAGTCTCATTTGTTCTTGTTGATCGAGATATTTTTATTTTGAGAGTAAACTTTAAGTTTTTCTAGGAGACTTAGTAAATAAGTCTTCCGTAGGAAAACTTCTTCAAGCTTGTGGGTTTTGCATAATCATTGCAATACTCAAGAGTTCATATTGCGTTTTGTTTGTGAAATAATATTTTTACTAACCAATTTTCAAATATCTCCTATGGTTCATTTTGGGAAAAATATTTGTTGAAGATATTTGAAGTGTACTTGAGATCTTTGTTGCTACATTGTGATTGATACTATTATCTTGATACAAAGATCCTCATACACACACTCTCACGTACTGATTGTCATATTTGCATTAATATTTGAAAATAGATATTAAGACTACATTGAGCTTATCATATTTTATCATTTGGTAGTGTGTTGATTATATTGGTGCAAATCTGCTTGATTGAGAAGCATATAGTTTGTACGCAAAGTTTATTGTGAATCTGTTATATTCCAGGGCTGTGCCTGAAGAAGAAGACTAGCCCTATTGAATACTCCCGGATTGGCTTAGACCCGGTTAGGAAAGTTAGGTGCACCATCCTGGTAAGGTGCAGTTATAGGTTGAGGTCAACCCCATTAATTGACCTGATTGTAATCGGTACCGCTCCATACTTGAAGTGAGCCCTTAGAGGAATCCTCTTACTTGTGAGTTTGAGGCGGGGACGTAGGCAAAATTGGCCGAACACCGATAACAAAAATACACCAATTCCAACATACTTGCACCAATATATTATAATATTATATTTTATATAATATAATAAGATATATACGATGTAAATATAAAAAATATTATTAATATAATACTGTATATAATATAATATATTACATAAATCTAAAAAATAATATTAATATTATAACATCATTGAATATGAATATACAATTATACTTTTAATATAAAATATTTTAATTATCATTATTAATATTTATATTATATATATAATAATATTATAATACACAAAAAGTAATAGAATAGTATTAAATTATAGAATATTATGATATAATTGTGGATATTGTTATGTATAGCCTTAAAATAAAATAAAATATTAATTATTAATATCATTAGTAAAAATATATAAAAATAAATTTTAATAATGATATAATATATAAAAATGAATAAAATATTGTTATGTAATAAAGTATGATGCTATGGTGGTTGTTTTATTATATTATTATTTTATGTTAAATAATAAATTATGTTATAGTGTTATGATACACAGGGTTCGGAAGTTGATTACTTAGGGTGAGCTTGTATTGGAGAAGGTTCACACGTCTGAAAACATAGCAGATATTTTAACAAAGCTCGTCACTAGTGAAAAGTTCAAGCATTGCTTGAACTTACTCCATGGCTCCAAGTGATAGAAAGGAGACAAACTCAACTAAGTGATCCAAGTTCAAGGTAGAGCAGTCAGATATGTTTTTCGGGTTCTCCTAAGGGGCATATAATCGACAAGGTGGAGATTTTTGTATTTGTATGTGTGGCTTTTATACTTAGGGCTCATAAACATAAGATGAAAAACATATGAGTTGAATTCTTGAAGAGTGCAACAGTGACTCGTCGACGAGTGTTTTGTTCTCATCGATAAGTGTCCTATTCTCATCGATGAGTAGATACTGAGAGACTAAAAATTGCAAAGTCTTAGAGATACTGAGAGCATGAAATCAGACTCATCGACGAGTGGTCATACTAGTCGACGAGTAGTCTTCTCTCTGTCGTCGATGAGTGTCCTATTCTCATTAATGAGTGCTCCTGAGCTACAAGGAAGAATTCAAATTTTGAATTGGGACGTTTGGACTGATGGGTATTTGGAGGGAAACCTTCGAGGGGTTGTAAATAGGTCCTTCTGGGTATATTTTGTATATAGAGAGGTCATTGCATGAAGTGTATTGTAAATTTTCAATTTCATAGTGAAATACTGGTCTGATTGCTCCAGTGGATGTAGGCATTGCCGAACCACGTATATTCTCTTGTTGTTTTCTTTATTTGTTTTCAGATTTTTTGGTTGTGTATGAATTTGTGTTCTTGGTGCTTCATCATTTGCTGCAAATTTAATTATTCCATTGTACATCCTATACTCGATTTCCACAACACGATTCCAACTTCAACTATGAACCAAACGCTACCTAGATTTTGGGAGGCTGCATCTTGACCTTAAGGGGGTCTTTGTCAAGGAGAGTCGAATCTGATATATCCTTTAATTGTAATTGATCTTGCCCTTGATTGCCTTTTGACTTATTATGGTAGTGATTGTGCTTCAATTTCTCGGCATGTTAATGCCCTAATTTTATGCCACATTAGCTAGATAATTTTTCAAAAATTCATTTTTACAAGTCCTTCTGACAATATGTTCCAATCATTCTCCATACTTTTAAGAGATGGTCTTGGAAAAATCTTAAACACTATCATTTCAAATTTGAAAATTATTGGCCTATAAAGGAGAACATATCATGCATGGAGTGAAAATAGTTGGATGAGCTCTATTAAAGGATTTCGTACTTTGAGAGTTCTTGTTAAAACTTATAAGGATGGCTCATACCAAAAATGAAAAAAAAAAAAAGGTCGCTGAAAAATTAAGAAGTTAGAGATATTAAGAAACAAATTAAAGAGAACCAGGAAAGGTTAAACATATTCTTGCTAGAGGATTAGGACTTATCAACTCAAGAAGAAACAAAGGGAATCACAAAGGAAACTAAAAATCATTTTCCTCATGGAGGAATTGAAATGGGCTCAAAGGACTAAAAAACAATGGTCATTACACAAAGATAGTACTACAAATTTAATGTTCATTCTTTAGTTAAACAAAGAAGGAAAGACAAGAGAATTTTGTTTATCAAATCAGAGGATAGCAAAGACATTTGGGAACCTAAGCAAATTTTAGATAAAGAGCTCCTTTGGTGGATCATCTAAAGTAGATATGTATCTATTGATTAATTCCAATGATAAATCTATTTTAGGCGACCAAAAGCTTTCCCAGTGTAATGAATTCTCAATAGAAGAGATCAAGTCCACTACTTTTCAAATAGGTGGTTTAAAAGCTCCTAGTCTAGATGGTTTTCCAACATCCTGTTTTTTTTTTTTTTCATAAATTATGGGATATTACTGAGGAAGATGTTTATAGAGTTGCATTACATTTTTTTTTTTAGAAAGGTTATATGCTCAAGTGCTGGAATAAAACAAATAGCACTTACCCAAAATACACAATCCTCAATCTTTCAAAGATTGGAGACCCACTAGCTTTTGTAATGTCCTATACAAGATCATCACTAAAAAACTAGCTGATAAGCTCAACTCAATTCTTGATTAGTTGATTTTTGAGAATCAAAATTCATTCATCAAAGGAAGATTGATTTAAAATAACGTTCTTCTGACTAAAAAACTCATCAATTTTCAAAAAAAAAAAAAAAAATGGAAAGACAACTGGGTGTGATTCAAACTTGATATGAGTAACATGTTTGATTCTATTGGATGACCTTGTATTTTAAACACCCATGGGAAAATGGAATTCCTAGATTGTTGGATACAATGGGATTAACCAATGTATCTCGAAAATTCATTATTTAGTTTTAATTAGTGGCCATAATACTGAGGAATTTCAAGCAAAGAGGACAGTAAGGCAAGGAGATCCACTATCCCCTTATTTATTTATGTTGGACATGTAGGTATGCTTCAAATTGTATAGAAGCTCTAGTCCTACATTGGTTGTGAATGAAAGTTCTCTCCTATGTGGGTCATGACACTTATTTTACTATGTAACTTATTTTCCTCAAAATCTATTTATTTTTAAGCTAATATGAAAGGGATTTTATACTAAACATCAGTTTACTTTCTTATTTGAAAAAAATAGATGTGGCATGTAAATTATGAAATTATTGCCTAGTTTTTCCAGCAATAACTCTTCAGCTTTAAGGTTTTAAAGTTTCATCCTTAGTTGTGGTTTCAAACTTAAAATTTGAGAGTTGGCTTTTGGTTTTTATAGCATTGATTAATTGGTTTTTCGATCTTCAATAGCAATAATGGCTAAAGAATCCTGAATTTATTTTACAACATTGGCTAGATGTTACTAATTTCAATTTGTAGCAATAGCTGGCTTTTTGACCAAATTATTTATAAGGTTTAATTTTCATTTTTTTAGTATTTAAGATAATGAAATCAGTTCACCTCTTACACTCTCCTACAGTGCCTATAAAAAGGAGTAGCTCATAGATTTTAGGATACACTTAACCGTCTAATATTTTTCCTAACATTGTTGTTCTCTTCCCTCTCTTCTTCCTTTCTCTATATAAAATATTAGCTTATGCCTAAATTGGGTTTAGTTTGTGAGTTGTTGATTTAGTATACAATTCATCAGTAGCATACACTATCAAATCCTAGAGATTGTACCTTGATTACCTACTGCACTATTGAAGGTGGCTTTGATTTTAGGATAATAGAGTTTTTGTCCTTCACCTTGCAATCTCCTTGCTATAATTCATTCCTTGTAAACTTTCATCTTTCTAAGTATTCTATTTTTTCTATTAAGTCCTTGATGTTTCATTGTGCTAAAATGAAATAAAATTTAAATTATTTCCAACAATTTATACTTTATAGGGAAGCATTATCATGCGTCATTAATAGGGTTCCTAATTTGGGGGAGATTATTGGCATTAAAGTGAAGAAAGAGGCACCTAAAATTACTCCTTTGGTTTTTGTAAATGATTGCTTCATGTTTTTTGGCCAAAGTAGATTCCGATAATTCCCACTAGATTAAAAATATTTTGAAATTAATTTGGAACTCTTTGGAGCTTTGAATCAATTGCAACAAGTTTGCTCATCAATTTAGCCCGAAGACTTCTTGGGCTTTAAGAAAAATGATGGCAAAAGAATTGGTATTGATAATAGTATCAAAAAATACCTTGGTACATGTACTAATTTTGGAAGGAATAAAGTAACAACTTGCCAAAATCTTAATGAAAAACTTAAAATAAGACCTAGGAGCTGGTTAGGTAATCTTTTATCACGAGTTGGAAGAAGTGTTCTTATTAAAGTAGTGGGTACAAGCTTATCAATTTATGAACTGAGTGTTTGGAAAATCCTAATTATTGCATGTAAATCCTTAAATAATCAACTAGGAGATTCTGGTGGGGCAATAAATATAATGGTGGAAATAAATCTCATTTTGCTTCTTAGGACTTACTTTGTTTTATCACTTCCCTTAGGGACTTGAGCTTTTAGAGATTTCAATTTATTTAACAACGCGTTACTTCTTAAATAGGTTTGGAGAATCTTGGAGAAGTTGAACTCTCTTTGAGCCAAAACTTGTGAGGAACTTTATTTTCCTACCTCGTCTATTTGAAAAGAAAATTGCCCTAATTATGCGTCATGGGGGCGGGAACATATTTTAAAAGGTAACTCACTTATGGGAAGATTTTGTATTAGATATGTGGGAAATGTTTGCTTCTCCACTTAAGAGGAATTGTGGATTCTAGGATTGTCTCCATCTTCACATATTTTGGTTAGATGTCTTTGGAGTGAAAATACTAGGAGTTAAGATAAACATTTTTAGCTCCTTTCTCCTTCTTTGAGAAGTATGCAGGCTCTTGGACAAAGTCCGAATTCCTTTTACATCCTTTGAGATAAAATGGATATGGATGTCAACAAAAAAATGGCCTTTTTAAAGTCAAGTAGGCATATAAACTCCTTCTAAACCCTTAAAAACCTTGGCATTTGAGCTAAAAATCTCTTCATGTTTTTAAAAAAGAAATGGCTTAATAGATTCTTTAAATTGAAATAAATGACAAAATTTTCAAATTATTATTTTGGAACCTCCTAATGAATATCATTCCAGCCAATGTCAATCTCCTAAAACACCATATTCTCCAAAATGTGGAAGAGGCAAGTTGTCCTCTATGTTCCTTAAATATTGAAGATATAAATCATTTTTTTCCTATAGTACCCTTGTGTTTAATAATTTAGTTTGGCTCACCTTGGTAAATGAAATTGGAAAACTTCTTTAACTGGTGAAGCCTTTTTAACAGTATTGTGTTAGGGATCTAGGAACAATAATCACACACACACAAGCAAAATAAGCACACAAGATAAGAACACCAGATTTACGTGGTTCGGTCTAATCTGACCTACGTCTACGGAGCACACTGAATATACTATGACCTGGGAGAAAAACAAGAGGAGAAGATACACACTCAACTCAACTCTTCTCACACTTTTCTCTCTCTCACCTTCAACACTCTCACACTCCTCATTCACTCACTTCACTATATTCACATTCACATACAATTGCTTCATTATATAGCAATATTGAATGGACAAGAAAGGAAGAGAGTAATTGGAATATTTAATGGGTTATGTTAGCACGCGGGCATTATCATTCCAGCGCATGAAAGCTGGCTCCTCCATGGCTCATTTTCATCTACAAGTCATCCTCTTCAAGGCCATTTAATTTTCCGTTTCCATTTAATCCGTTTCCATTTTCTCCATTTCCATTTCATCTTAACAATCTCTCACTTGGATACGGAGATACTATCTCAACCAATATATAGATAATGATGTGCTCAAATTTGTCTTCAAGCATGAAGAGCACAACTTCGGCTTCTCTGTAGTCACCACCTTTGTCAACATATATACCGGATTCCTGTTACCTTGGATTTTTTTTCAGTGTGAACACTCCATCCTCTAATAGAGATTTGATAAAATGATAACGTAATCCGATGTGTTTGGTTTTGGAATGAAATGCAGAGTTCTTTACCAAATGTATTGCACTCTGACTATTGTTGCGCAAAACATTTCTTTCCTGCTTTATTCTGAACTCTATTAACAAACCTTGAAGTCAAATCATCTCTTTATTAGCTCTTGTCACTGCTACATACTCAGCTTTTGTAGTGGATAAAATAACAATCTTCTATATCTATGACATCCAACTAATAGCTGTTGTGCCAACAGTGAACACATATCTGGTGGTGTTTCTGCAATGATCAATTTCACCTACAAAATCGGCATCTACATATCCTCGAATTTTCAAATCTCCTTTGCGGAAACATAGGCACTATCAATAATGCCATGTAGATATCTCAAAATCCACTTCATTGCTTCCCAGTGAGTTTTCCATAGATTTGACATAAACCTGTTGACATCTTCCATTGTTTGACTAATGTCTGGTCTAGTACCAACCATGACATACATAAGACTTCCAATGGCTGAGGCATAAGGTACCTTAGCCATGAAGTCCTTTTCTTCATCTGTCTGGGGAGCATGATCCTTAGAGAGACGAAAGTGACTGGCTAATGGCATATTTACTGCCTTGGCGCTGCTCATGTTGAATCTCTATAATACACCGCTAATATACTCCGACTGAGATAACCGCAACGTTCTCTATTGCTTATCTCTGGAGATTCGCATCCCAAGTATCTATTTGGCTGAACCCAAGTCTTTCATGTCAAACTCCTCTGACATTTGCTGCTTCAATTTCTTGATTTCTCCTATATTTGGTCCTGCAACTAACAAGTCATTGACATATAGCAATAGTATGATATAGTTAGAATGATACCTCTTGAAGTAGCAATAGTGGTCGGCATTGCACTTCTGAAAATCTTTTTTGCGCATAAAGTTTTCAAATTTTTTGTACCATTGCCCGGGAGCTTGTTTGAGACCATACAAGCTCTTTCAAATTTTTTGTACCATTGCCCGGGAGCTTGTTTGAGACCATACAAGCTCTTCTTCAATATGTACACAAGATCCTCTTTACCTTTTACTGAGAATCCTTCTGGTTGGTGCATGTAAGTCGTTTCATCAGATCACCGTGAAGAAATGCTGTCTTCACATCCAACTGCTCGAGATGTAGGCCCTCTGAGGCAACAATGCTCAAGATTGATATGATGGTTGTTAACTTCACTACCGGTGCAAAAATGTCAGTGTTGTCAATTCCTTCCTTCTGCTCGAAGCCTTTGACTACCAATCGGGCTTTGTACCTCCTGGATCCGTCATGATCATCTTTTATCCTATACAACCACTTGTTGTGATGAGTCTTCTTACCTTTGGGCAACTTAGCTAGTTCCTAGGTTTTGTTGGAGTTGAGGGACTTCATCTCGTCCTTCATTGCAAGCTCCCACTTGCTCAAATCTCCTGCCTGACATGCTTTATCATAGCATTCGGGTTCTACTCCATTTATAAGAAGTAAATAATTCATATACCTCTTATTTGGTACATGCTGTCGAGAAGATCTCCTAAGCTTCAAAGCCAGAGTAGGAGGCGGTGGTGCAACAATCTACTCCACAGGTTCCTCTACCTAAGGAATCTCGACACTTGCTATTGTGTCTCCTCTGCCTAAGGATTCTCGGTGTTTCGCTATTGTGTCCCGACACCTTTTAGGACATCATCCAAGTCTACATAGGTTGTTTCATTCTGAACTGGTTTTGCGAGTTCTGTTGGTTCTGTTGTGTGTCTGTCTTTGTTCATTACTTTTTCATTAAAGATCACATTTCTACTTCTGATCACCTTCTTGTTTTCATCATCCCAAATGTGATACCTATACTCATCTTCACCGTAACCGACGAAGGTGCATTTTCGAGACTTTGGATCAAGCTTGCTTCTGACATGATCATTAACATGCACATATGCTACACAACCTAAAACTTTCAAATGTGAAAGTCTCACCTCTTTTTCGCTACATACCTCTTCTGGTAGATTGTTGTCCAATGGTACTAATGGACTCCTGTTAATCAAGTATGTTGTTGTATTGACTGTTTCTGCCTAGAACTACTTTGGTAAGCCTGACTGCACACGCATGCTTCTAGCTCTTTTAGTCAATGTTCGGTTCATCCGCTCGACTACGTTGTTGTGATGAAGCATACCTGGTACAGTTCTTTCCATTATGATACCATGCTCATAGCAGAATTTCTTGAACTCGGTGTCATCATACTCACTATCGTTATCGGTTCTCAGCTTCTTGATTTTCAAACCAGTTTCATTTTCAACCATTGCTTTCCAAATCTTAAAAGCATCAAAAACATCAGATTTGTATTAAGTAAACTCATACCTTCCGAGAATGATCGTCAATAAACGTCACGAAGTAATTCCTTCCACCTGGAGATGAGACGTTCGTCGGTCCCCATACATCTGAGTGGACTAGTTCAAGTTTCTCCTTCTTTGGGGTACCGGTGTATGTCTAGAAACTGACTCTCTTCTATTTCCCAAGTATGTAATCCTCGCACATATCAATCTCTACTAACCATAGATCACTCAACTTTCCCTTTGAGAGCATCGCCCTGAGTCCCTCTCACTGATGTGACCAAGTCATTGATGCCAAATATTGCTATTGACATTTCCTGCAGATATGGAAATAAACATACATGCATTAGAAGTCATATAAAGTGTTCCACTTTTCTTATCTCGTGCAATCGACAGTGCACCCTTTGAAATCTTCCATTCATCGCCAATGAATGTTGTGATGTATCCCTCATCTGCCAATTGACTAACTGAGATCAAGTTATTTCTTAGGTTTGGAATATATATGACATCCTTCAGCTTCCATACTGACTCGTTCATCTCGATATTCACAATTCCTTTACCAGTTATGTTGCAAGGTTGATCATTGCCAAGGTATACCTTACCGAAGTCACCTGGTATATACTCCTCCAGGCAATCTTTACTGCAAGTGACATGAAATGAGGCTCCAGAATCTAAGATCCAAGACTCCTTCTTGCTCTCCAAAGAGCATATCAACATATCACCTTCTTCTGAAGCAACATTTGCTTCTGTCTTCGCCTCATATTCCTTTCTTGGACCTTTATACTGATTTTTGAAATGACTGAACTTTCCATAGTTCTAGCACTCAATGTTCTTTGTGCCCTGCAACCTTTGAGATTTCTAGATTTAGACCACCTGGACCTAGATCTACCGCAATTTTTTGATTGGCCATGCCTGCTTCCTTTCCATGAATCTCTTCTATCAAAATCATGCTGACGAATTTATTAAAATTCAACTTTGATTTTACTGCGGAACTACTGATCGCAGTAATAATACCTTTCCAACTCTCAGGCAACTGACTAAGAATCAGTAAAACATAGATCTCACTATCAAACTTGATTTCAATTGAGGCGAATTGATCCGACAGCTCGTTGAAATTATTTAGATATCTACTAAAACTTTACCTGTAGACATGTTTATGATAAATAACTTCTTCATTAAGTGTACCTTATTGACAGCTGATGACTGCTCATACATGTTAGAGAGCGCATCCATAAGAAATTTGGTGGTTGTCATGTGCTTGATATTAAAGGCAACAGACTTTGTTAACGTCATCCTGATAGCTCCGAGAACTTTTCGATCAAGCAACTCCCCCTCGTTCTCCTTCATAGAATTTGGCTTTCCCTTCAATGTAAGTGCAACTCCTTACCAAACAAGCAGTCCTCGATCTACATTTTTCAGAAGTCGAAGTTGGTGCGGTTAAATATCTCGATCTTTGAGCTATTTTTATTCGACATCTTGATTCATCGATCTAGAGATGGAATCAGCTCAAATGGACAACACAATTGGATTCAGTACGACTGGAAACTTTAGAAATGGTTTAAGTCGTTCAAAAAACGGACTTGAAATAACTCTGAAAACCTGGTCAAACCTTCTGGTCAAAATCGGTCAGCTTTTCGTTAAACTTAATGGAATATACTCCCACTTAACAGAATATTTTGACGTTGTTACTGACGACGTTAATTAACGTCGTTAACTAACTGTTGACGTGACAAGTGGGACTCGGTGATGACGTGGCAAGTGAGGCCCGATGATGACGTGGCGCTGCCGTGGCAAGTGGGGCCCAGTGATGACGTGGCGCTGACATGGCATTGGGGCCTTGTGTTGACGTGTCTGCTGAGGTGGTAGTGGAGCACAATGATGATTGTGCTAAATTACACTAGGTAAATTTTCAAGGAACTAAGGGGGACACAATGGACCACTTAAGTCTCACTTTCTTAGACAAAATTTCCTTAGACAAGTAATTAGTACAATATAGCTCATGAGACCTCCGATTTGGCAACTTTGCTCCGATGTGACAATTTTGCTCTAATTTGGCGACTTTGCTCTGATCTGCCTCTGATACTACTTGTTAGGGATCTAGGAACAATAATCACACACACAAGCAAAATAAGCACACAAAATAAGAACACCAGGTTTACGTGGTTTGGTCTAATCTGACCTATGTCCACGAAGCACACTGAACATACTATAACCTGAGAGAAAAACAAGAGGAGGAGATACACACTCAACTCAACTCTTCTCACACTTTTCTCTCTCTCGCCTTCAATACTCTCACACTCCTCACTCACTCACTTCACTATATTCACATTCACGTACAATTGCTTCATTATATAGCTATATTGAAAGGATAGGAAAGGAAGGGAGTAATTGAGATATTTAATGGGTTATTTTAGCACGCGGGCATTATCATTCCAGTGCATGAAAGCTGGCTCCTCCGTGACTCATTTTCATCTACAACTCATCCTTTTCAAGGCCATTTAATTTTTCGTTTCTATTTAATTCGTTTCCATTTTCTCCATTTCCATTTTAGCTTTAACATATTGATTCTCTCAATTTGAGCTTATTACAAAAATTAAACATTCTCAATACAATTACTTTTGTTTCCTGCATTTTTGGAAAGAAAAAAATGATCTAATTTTCAATCAAAAGGTATAGAATTTCCAGCAAATGATCAATAAAGCAGGTTCTACTCTTTCTTTGATTTTTTTTTTAAATTTTAATACTTTTGAGAAGGACCATGGATATATTCAAGATAAATTTATGACTCAAAGTTTATCTTCTAGCTCTTTGATGTAATGTTCTTATAATACGATTATCTATTGTGATAATGCTTTTTTTTTTTGATTCCACGACCATCATTAATCGTAAAATAAAAATTGCAAAATTTTTGATTTTTCAGAGACTTCAAACTTTTTGCCTCTTAGAGTGTATTAAGCTAAAGCTTTGAGCAATACGAAATAGGGATGCCTTGCTCCGTATCATCAAGGAAAAAAGTGGATTTTTATCATTATTTTGTCTTATACTAAAAGAGTCCTGATCATATCGTATCATTGAAGAAATTATTTTTTATGCAACTTAGTTATAGGTAATATTTGCTCATTATTAATAGAAAATTCAATTCATTTACTCATTATGTTACTAAATCAATCCTAATATCCCCTATGGATTATATTTCTTTTGGACATAAATGTTTTGTGTTTTTATATAATTAAAGATATTCCTTAATTCCAAAAAAAGAAAATAAAAAAAAACAAATAGAATGGAATTAGTATTCATGTGCATTTCTTTAACAGTCCTAGCAGCCTTTCTTCCGCCCCCGCTATAGTCGCTAGCTCTCCTCTCTCCAGAAACCCCATAACCGTGCTAGCGGAGCTTCATCTCTCCAAATTCCTTTTTGTCGGATCTTCGTCGGTTCATTTCTGGTGTATATAAGTTCTAGGGCTCGACTGCCTTCTCCTTAGGACTCCATTTTCATCCCTAGAGCTCAATTTCTCTCTCTTTCAGCTTCGGGTTCTGTATTTTTGTTTCGACGAAGAAAGTGTTTCACGGTCGCTGGTCTCGCCAGGCGATCTGAAGCAGATTAGGAGAAACTCCAAATCGAGGTCTGTGTCTCTGCTCCTTACTCAATCCCATCTTGCTCTGGGTTTTGTAATCTTTGCTGGCCTGTTGTAACATATTGTACGCCTTTGGAATTAGGTTTACAGTTCTAGGGACAGTGTTTTACTATTATTATTATTATTATTATTGTTGTTGTTGTTGTTGTTATTATGTGGGTGTTCATGATTCCAAAAGCGAGCATTTGGAGCTGTTTGTTTATGGTACTATGATGTTTGGCGGCGCTTGTTTACTGGTGGGGCGTAGAGTTAGGATTCCAGTTGTTCACTAGAATCTAGAATACAAATAAAAAAATAGGTAGATTTTTGTTGAATGAAACAACACAACAAAGATGTTCCAGATGTTTTATTTACTTGGATAGTGATACAAATAAATAGCTCCCATTATGCTTTCCAAAGCAGAGTCCAAATGCAAACAATGCCCATTTAAGCAAACCCACAATTCATAAAACGGGAGACTATATGCTGACTTCAATCAAAGTTGTGAGCAATGTAATTTGTATGTATAGAAAACAAATTAATCTAATACATGATTATTTACGTGACATGTTTTTCAGATAATTTAGTGAGTGAAGGGCAATTCTAAATCCCACCATTCTTTGATGCAAATTTTCTGCTGCAGCCATTAAGATATTCATTATTCAAATGTAGTGACGATTAGCCTTGAAGAAACTGAATTTAACATCATAAGTTGTTAACATGGCTTATTGGATGATTAAATTTCCATACATAGCTTGATAATTAATACACACAACAATAGAATGATTACATTGACATTCATATTTTGTTCCATGTGACTGCATTACTAGATGATCATAGTTTGTATGATTCTGCAAAATTTGAGGCAGATGGAGCTGATCCCATGCAGATCCGGACAAGTTTAATGCTGGAATATATGGGATGTCAGTTCATTCTGGGTTTTGAGAGAAATAGGGGAGGATTCTCTAGTACTTTTGAGTTTGGAGAAGATAGTTTAGTTTGTGCATCTAAGATATTTCAAAGCTCTTTGGGTCAGAAGTTGGTAGGCTGGGCTAATGTAATTGAGGCAAATTATGGTGATATAATTGTTTAATCTGAAAACAAACTGTCCTGGTAGTGAAGCTATAATGCCAATCACTTGCACCCACCCCATATACCTTTGAAATTATGAAAATAATCACATGCTTTAACAGATCCATATGTGAATTTATCCATGGACTGGAGTTTGGAGACAAGCATCAGTACATGAAGCTGATATTACTACTCCAATAACCAAGCTTGGTGTATCATTTGTTGAAAAGGTTGCTAATTAGTTTATGGAGAGTCCCAAGTACTGGGATGATTGGATCTTTCGGTATCTCAAGAGCTCTCTTTGTAAAGGGTTGATGTGCAAGTGCACCACATGTAGCTTTGAAATTACGAAAACAATCACATAGCCCCTGTTGCAGAATTTGGCTCATAAATAAATAATATTTTTGGCAAGATTGGTATTTGGAGTTATATGTGATCACGAGAAATTAATGGTTAAAATAAATAAATAAAATGGCACACACAAAACACAGGAGATTTACGTGGTTTAACAGTGTGTCTACTCCATGGGTGAAGACGGATCAGAAATATCCACTAAAAATAGTAAAGTACAAAATAATGACAACTTACACTCTCGAACCCAAAACTCAAATACACTCAATAATCCTTACAGGATAGTATACAAAATTGGGTGTACAATATTTATCAGAATATTACACTGATTTTGGGATGATCTCTTTGAACTGCAAGCATGCCCTTTTATAGTCATTCGGACATACTCAAAATGCAAACCGCTGGCTGGCATGTGAATCTGCTAGCAACATGTATGAACTTCATGTCCGCTAGCAAATGGCAAACATGAGCAAGTATGGGCAGACATGGGCTTGGACATGGGCAACAGATGGGTATGGACATGGGCAGCTCACTGCCCCATGCGACCTGCTCCAACAATTCTCCCTCTCTAGAACATATAGGGAGAAAGCTGCAAACCACAACTTCCCCGTAAGGGAAAAACAAAACTATCGATTCAATCTTCACTCATGGAGTAGGCACACTGTTGAACCATGTAAATCTCCTGTGTCTTGTGTGCGCCATTTTATTTATTTATTTTTACCATTAATTTCTCGTGATTATATATAACTCCAAATTCCGATCCTGCCAGAAATATTATTTATTTTTGGGCCAAATTCCGCAACACAAATTGGTATCAGAGCTATTTTTAGTTTTTTGATATCTATTTGGAGTTTTCCCAAAATGTCTGCCAAATATGAGATCGAGAAATTTGATGACAAAATCAGTTTCAGTTTATGGCATGTTAAATTGCATGCCATTTTAGGCCAACAAGGACTGCAAAAGACACTTTGGCCATGAGAAAAATTGCCTGAAGAAACGGGAGCAGATAGCAAGGCTCCAACTGCGACCACAACGGCAGTCTCGACCACAACGACCATTCTGATGAAAACAGTGTCGGCTACGGAGCTACCAGAAGTAGACCAAAAGGCTCACAGTGCAATTATTCTCAATTTATTAGACAAGGTTTTATGCGAGGTTGTGGAGGAAGACGACGTGTTGAAAATGTGGCAAAAGCTCGAGAGTCTCTACATGATGAAGTCTCTAATGAACAGGTTGTACCTTAAACAAAATCTTTACACACTACGGATGAAAGAAGGTACGCCTATTAAAGAACACATTGATGAATTTAACTGGGTAAATATGGATCTAAGAAATGTTAAGATTAAAATTGATGATGAAGATCGAGCCATTATTTTATTATGTTCATTGCCCCCTTCCTATGTGCATTTTGTTACCACTTTGGTCTATGGTAAAGACTCCATTAGTATGGAAGATGTTAAGGCATCTTTAAATTCGCAAGAATTAAGGAAAAAGGTTTCTAGTAATAATACCGAAGAAATTGGGGACAGTCTTATTGCGAGGGGGAGGAGTCAAAATAAGGGATTTGTAAATAGAGGCCGATCTAAATCTAGATCAAAGAAAAATATTGAATACTTCTATTGTCACAAGAAGTGGAATTGTCCTAAACTAAAGAAAAATAACAAATTAGATCAAAAAGACAATAAGAATGAAAATTCTTCCGTTGTTGTCAGAGTTGTAGAAAATAAATCTTCAAATGCAGAATATGTTCTTTCAGTTACCGTTGCTGATTCTAGTTTAGAAAATGAGTGGATTCTTTATTCGGGTTGTTCCTATCATATGTGTCCTAAGAAAGATTGGTTTACCACATATCAATCAATTAATGGAGGTACTGTCTTGATGGGTAATAACATGGTGTGTAAAATTGTTGGAATTGGTACAATTCAAATTAAGATGTTTGACAGTGTTGTAAGGAATTTGACAGATGTTTGACATGTTCTGGAGTTGAAGAAGAATTTTTGTAGGTACTCTTGATGCTATTGGCTGTAAGTTTTCAGCTCAAGGTGGAGTATTGAGAGTTTCAAAAGGTGCACTAATTGTGATAAAAGGAAATAGAAGAAATGGTCTTTATTTTTTGCGGGGGCAATACAGTTTATGGCTTTGCTTCAATTTCTTCATTAGTTGACTCAGATTCAGACACTACTCTGTTGTGGCATATGCACTTGGGTCATATGAGTGAGAGGTGCATGACTGAATTGAGTAAACGTGGTTTACTTTGTGGACAAAAGACGGGCAAACTTGACTTTTGAGAAAATTGTGTTTTTGGTAAACATAAGAGAATTAAATTCGGTATTGCAGTGCATAGGACCAATGAAACTATGGATTATATCCATTCTAATCTTTGGGGTCCTTTACAAGTTCCCTCTCTCAGTGGTTCTCGGTATTTACTGACTTTTATTGATGATTTTTCCCATAAAGTTTGGATTTATACCTTGAAGAATAAAAATGATTTGTTCGGAAAATTTAAGGAGTGGAAGGTCATGATAGAAAATCAGACTGGTAAAAAGGTGAAATGTTTATGGACTGATAATGGTTTAGAATTCTGTTTAGGAGAATTTAATGAGTTTTGCATGAACGAAGGCATCGTTCGACACCGTACAGTCTAGGGCATTCCATAGCAAAATGGAGTTGCAGAACGCATGAACAGAACTCTTTTGGAGAGAGCACGTTGTATGCTCTTTACTGTAGGTTTGCCAAAGAAATTTTGGGCTGAAGCAGTCAACACAGCTTGTTATCTAGTGAACAGGTCTCCATTGACTGCTATTGAATGTAAGACACCTAAGGAGTTATGGTCAGGTAAACCTACTGATTATTCTTGTTTAAGAATTTTTGGTTGTCCAGCCTATGCTCATGTTAATGAAAGGAAATTGGAGCCTAGAGCCAAGAAATGCATCTTTCTTGGATATGGACAATGGGTGAAAGGATATAGGTTGTGGTGTCCTGATCCTAAGTCACCCAAGTTTCTAAACAGCAAGGATGTCACTTTTGATGAATCTTTTATGCTTCACCAGAAAAAGGATTCTTCTGATACAGGTTGTAGTGAAAGTGACAAACATCAGGTGGAGTTACAGTTTGATGTTTCAAAGATGATGCTTGAAGCATCGACAGATCAGCCTACTGAGGAGGAGGAGGTGCAACATGAAGAAGCACAACCACTGCAACAGGACAATATTGCTGTTTGGAGACAGCGCAGACAAATTAAGACACCCGAGAGGTATGCTTATGCAGATTTAGTTGCTTATGCTTTGTCTGGGGCAGAATTCATTGAAGAGGATGAGCCTTCCACGTACTGCTGCTATGACTAAAGAGATCGAGTCTCTTCATCAAAATCAGACATGGCAGCTAGTTAAACCACCAAAGGGTCAAAAGGTTATTGGCTGCAAATGGGTTTTCAAAAGAAAAGAAGGAATTCCTGGAGTTGAGGATACTAGGTACAAGACACGTTTGGTAGCAAAAGGCTATAGTCAAAGGGAAGGTGTAGACTTCAATAAAGCTTTCTCACATGTGGTAAAACATACTTCAATTTGTGTTTTACTTGCTTTAGTTGCCTTATATGATCTAGAGTTTGAATAGCTTGATGTAAAAACTGCTTTTCTTCATGGTGACCATGAAGAATAGATTTACATGCATCAACTTGAAGGTTTTGTTGTCCAGGGAAAAGAAGACCATGTTTGCTTGTTGAAAAATTCACTGTATGGCTTAAAGCAATCTCTAAGACAGTGATATAAGCGATTTGACTCGTTTATGATTGATCATGGTTGTTGTAGAAGTAATTATGATAGTTGTGTGTATTTCAAGAAACTCTTTGATTATTTGTTCATATATTTATTGTTATATGTTGATGATATGTTAATTGCTGCTAATAACATGTCAGAAATTTCTAAATTGAAATCTTAACTCAACTATGAGTTTGAAATGAAAGACTTAGGTGTAGCTCGAAAAATTTTGGGTACGGAAATTTACCGTGACCGTCAAGCTGGAAAATTTTCTTCATCTCAGAAAACATTATATTGAGAAAGTGCTTGAGTGGTTTGGGATGGAAACTTCCAAGCTAGTTTGTATACCACTTGCTACGCATTTTCTCTTATCAACGAAATTGTCACCACAGACTAATGAGGAGAAGGAGCATATGTCATGTGTTCCTTATGCTAGTGCTGTTGGTAGTCTTGTTTATGCCATGGTATGTACCTGTCCTGACATTTCACATGCAGTTAGTGTTGTTAGCAGGTACATGGAGAATCCAGGAAAAGGACATTGATAGGCTGTGAAATGGATATTGCGGTATTTACGGGGTACTTCAGATGTTGGTATGATATTTGAATGTAGTAGCGTTGACACTTCTAAAAGTGTCGTTGGTTTTGTGGACTCTGATTATGTAGGCAATTTGGACAAGAGGAGATCCCTAACTGGTTATATTTTCACCCTATTAGGATATGCTATTAATAGGAAAGCAACTTTACAACCAACTGTTGCTCTTTCCACTACTAAGGCAGAATATATGACACTGACTAAAGCAGTGAACGAAGCCATTTGGTTTAGAGGTTTGGTTTTTGATTTGGGATTACAACAAAATTTAACTGTTGTTTACTGTGATAGCTAGAGTGCAATATATTTGACCAAAAATCAAATGTATTACGAGCGGACCAAACATATTGATGTTAGGTTTCACTTTGTTCGTGATATTGTATCTAACCATTTTATTAATGTTGAAAAAATTGATACAACTGATAATCCAGCAGATATGATGACAAAGCCTGTTATGACGATCAAGTTCAATTACTGCTCAAACTTGATCAGTGTTCGCAAGTCTTAATTCCTATTTGGAATTTTTGGTGAAGATTGAATCAATAGTTTTTTTTTTCCCTTACGGGAAGTTGTGGTTTGCAGTTTTCTCTTCATATCTGCTGGAGGGGGAGAATTGTTGGAGCAGGTCGCATGGGGCAGTGAGCTGCCCATGCCCATCTATTGTTCATGTCCAAGCCCATGCTTGCCCATGCTAGCCCATGCCTGCCCATACTTGCCCTTTGCTTGCGGACGTGAAGTCCATACATGTTGCCAGTAGATTCATGTGCTAGCCAGCGGTTTGCATTTTTTGAGTATGCCTGAATGCTTATAAAAAGGCATGTTTGTAGTTCAAAGAGATCATCCCAAAATCAGTGTAATATTCTGATAAATATTGTATACCCAAATTTGTATACTATATTGTGAGGATTATTGGGTGTATTTGGGTTTTTGGTTTGAGAGTGTGAGCTGCCATTATTTTGTACTCTGCTATTTTTAGTGGATACTTCTGATCCGTTTTCGCCCGTGGAGTAGGTACACTGCTGAACCACGAAAATCTCCTATGTCTTGTGTGTGCCATTTTATTTATTTATTTTTACCATTAATTTCTCGTGATCTTATATAACTCCAAATTTCAATCCTGCTAGAAATATTATTTATTTTTGGGCCAAATTCCGTGACAGCCCCAAATTTATGAAAACAAACACATGTAAAAATTTCAAGTGACAAAAGTATCCTAGAAATCAACACACAAATACACACACACACACACACACACACACACACACGTATACATATACAAATATACTATATTATATATATTATATGTCATATGTATATATTATGTATTGTGTTATATATATATACATATATATACATATTATATATATTATATGTCATATATATATATATATATATATATATATATATATATATATATAGACACGCACATATATATATGTATATACATATATGTATATATATATGTATATATTGTGTTATGTTACACACACACACACACACACACACACACACATATATATATATATATGTATGTATGTATGTATACATATACATATATCTATATATATATATATACACATATATATAAATAAAAATTGAAATATTTATATATTTTACCATACAAATAACTTAAAACTTACAAAATACAACTGAAACTTATAAAATATAAGGAGAATAACAATTTGCTTGTCGAGGATTGTTATGAGGAAGTACTCAAAGCACTCTCTAAACCTTAACAAGACTTTGCAAGATTCCTCCTTATACACACATCTTATCTATTTAAAGCAATTGGAACAATTATTGAGGAATCTTTCCTTTTCAAAGTATAATGATGGAGTCTTGAAAATAATACTTCTTATGAAAGCGCATGCCACTTTTTATGGAAGCACATGCTATATTGAATCTTTTAAATCAAAATCAAAATAATCTTCTTTGATTGGTGGAGCAGCAATGCTTTAGAGTTGCATCACGTGTTTTGTTGAAATGTCGGTAGTTGCATTTGAAAAAGTGGAAATTTTCAGTTTTTAGGGATTGTTTGGAACCACTAATGCAAAAGTACTTTTTAGAAAAAGTGCTGAATTTTATAAGTGCTGAACTAGAAAAGTGCTAAAAGTTTTAAGGGATGTTTGGTTGTGTTTAAAATATGTGGTATTTGGACACTTACTTTTATTATAGGGTGCTATAAGATTTTTTTTAAACATATTTTAAATTACAAATATTAATATTTTTTAATTAAAAATTTCATTAGTAATTATTTTAATTATTTATAATTAAAATTTAAATATTTTCTATCAAAAAATAAAATAATATTATTATTTTTAATTAGTTTTTAAAGTATATTCATAACATATTACTATCATATTGAATTATGATAAAAATAATATTATTACTTAAATTTAAAATTTTAATTTATTTAATGTTAATTTAAATTAATAAATAATTCTTGTTTAATCTAGAATTGAATTATAATAACTAATATGTATTTTTAAATGTATTTAAATAAGAATATTAATATTTTTATAATTAAAAATTTAAATGATAATTATATTTTTTTTCTAATTAAAATTTAAATATTTTTTATTAACTAAAATAATATAATATTATTAATTAATTAACAATAATCTTGTTATTAATGTATATTTATAACATATGGTTATTACATTAATTTATGTTAAAAATAGTATTAATAACTAAATTAAAAAATTAATATATTTGATATTAATTTAAATTTATAGATGGTTTTTTTAATCATTCTAGAATTTAATTATATTTTATTAAGAATTAATAGGTTATAATGCATAATACAATAATATATGATTAATTTTTAATTAACAATTTAATTAATTATTTTAACTATTATTTTAATTAATATTTAAATATTTTTACTAAGTAAAAAATTAAAATATTATTTTCTGATTAATAATAATCTTGTTCTTAATATGTATTTATAACATATAATTATCATATTAATTTATGTTAAAATAATATTATTAATTAAATTACTAATTTTAGTTTTTAATATTAATTTAAATGCATAGATGGTTTTTTCTTTTTTATTTCAAAAATTTATTATGTTTCATTAATAATTAATATATTATAATGTATAATAAAATAATATATGTTTATCTTCTAATGTTTTTTTTAAATTATAAAATAGTCACTAAATTTTTTTATATTTATAAAATTGACCCCGCCTATGAACTGTCTTACTTATAAGTGGCCAAAAGCTATCCTAGATTGCTTCTTAAAATTCACTTAAATAGTTCTTAAAACATTGGTTCTGGAAAAGCACTTATTGCAATACATGTTTGTTGTAGTGCACCAAATGCCACTTTTTTGTAAAAGTGTTTATAAGCACTTTTTTTTTAAAGAGCTCCTAGACGGGGGGCTTAAAAAGTTGATGTTGATGTAGAATCTTTAGCTTTTGAAAAAGTTTGCTAGTTGATTTATTGAATCTAAGAAAATCTTCCTCTATTGATCTTGAGCGTCTTGAAGATTATCTTTGGATAATTAAATTTATTAGTAACTTCCAAAGGTTGAAAGAGATTCCTTAAGAATGGTCTTATACTCTTCTTTTAAAGAGGCAGCTACTAGCTTAGCTTGAAGATGACTTTTTAAATTTAAGAAATTAAGTTGTTATTGATTCATTAGTGACTTTGGTGGAATTGAAGAATTTCCTAATTCTTGAATTAACTTCTGGATATTAACAGAGTTGAGACAACCAAGGTTAGACACGTTTGCCAACCATTTGATTCCGAATTGGCGAGCAAGAGAGTAGACAGAATTGAATTCTTGAATATAATCCTAGCATAATATCCATTGAACTTTGAACTGGACAAAAACTTGTATAGAGTTTTGCATTTGGATCTTTGATCATTATTTTCTGTTGAAAGATTTGCAGGCTGGCTTTGACAAACACTGGGAAGATTTGTTCGGTGTCACCAAAATAAACACACCATTCGTAAAGCCACTTTGGGATTGTCTTCTGAAAATTTTGTTTTTCCAAGTGTGATTGAAATTTCAAGAATAGATCGTGTTATACCATGCATTTTTATAATCTATGTAAGTATATTCTTGAGGTTGAAAAGGTTTTGAGAAATTTTTGATTCCAATCTTGCAGAGTTAAGATTTTTTGAATCTTGACTATGCAATAAGCAACCCATTTCTCATTTGTTTTATCAAAATGTTTTTTGAGGAGAATGGATCCAATGTTTACAAGTATAAACACGTAGAATTGTTGAGTCTTTCAGCTCTAGAAGAAAATGGAAGTTGGGTGGAAAGATTTTTTGGGCAATTTCTGAGTTTGATCTAATGGAAAATTCTAGTTTAATAGTTGAAAGGACCATTACTGAATCTTTTTTGATGTATTGAGGTTTGGAATAATTGGTCGATGCATTAAGTGGGGGTTGAGAAATACTTCGAAAGGCTTGAGAGAAATTTGACAGGGCAGTTGAAGGGGATGTGGTTTTGTTGTTGAGGATTTCAAACCTTGACAGGGTGACGAAAGGTATATTTGGCTTGGTTGAAGGTTTAGATGGAGATGGTGTTTGAATAGCATAATCATCGGCTGATTGAATATTGACGCTATCCTGTTGCTTTGAAGAAGTTTGGCCCTTTGAAGGGCCTTTTCCTGTTGCACTCATTACTCCATATTTAATTTCAATTTTCAACGATCCAGGCGTAAAATGGTATTAGAGCCATCTTACATGTTTTAACTGCTTTTGAATTTTATAATGAATTGATAATTTATTTATCAAATCTAATTTGTGTCCAGACTGTTTAGGTTAATGCATTGAATCTTTTGTTGGTGTCTAGCATTGGTCAGCCTTGGAAATCCGTTGGTCAGCCCATTGTGTTGTAGGGTGGCCCGGTGGTGGTCTCGTTAGAGGCATTAGGTTCAATAGATGTTGGCTTAAATAATCTGTAATACAATTTTAGGCAAGATGAATAAGTTAATTAAAACTTTGTTAAAAGGATCAAGTAGTGAAAGTAAGAATAACAATGAAAATCAAATAGAAAATCTAAAAGAAATACTTAAGCAATTCAATAATATAGATCAAATAGAAGAAAGATTAAAATTTTTTGAAGAAATTCAAAAACAAAATAATCAACTTACAATATCTATCAACAATGTAGGAAAATACCTTCAAAGTTGGAATGTATGTTGAGGATAAAAAATGTTAATTATAAGGCAATGCCAACTTCAATAGAAGTAGGATGTCTTCTTCAATCACTTAAAGAAATTATGGTAATATTCCAAGCTAACCATGAAAATTCATCAGTCTTAGTACAAAAAGTTCTTCCATGGGATCAATTAACTCAAGCAACCACTTGGGATTGGAGTTACCTTCATATACCCAAGGCTATTCAAAATAAAGAACCAATGATAGTTGAGGACCCTGAGGATGGGTTTATAATGATAGAATTCCTAAAAGAAAATAGTGAAGCCTCAACTTCGAAAAAATCTTTAAGCTCTCAATTCAACTACACTCTAGCTAGAAGAAGTTTAAGATCAACTTGTAGTGAGTATGAATTAAGAGCAGTAAATTTCAAGCCAAATGTTTCAAAATCTATTTACCGAAGAACCTACTCGGTAAAGACAACTCAAACAACTCAAGAGTCATCCCCAACATCTCCAACACAATCTCAAATTCTAGATGAAGATCAAGTTCCAAAACATTTATATGTAATCTCAAAAGAAAGCGAAAGATTTCAAATAAAAGAAAAGGAACTCCAATAAATATTCTTAGATGAGGATGACAAATTAGAAAGAGAAAATCTATTTGCAAAACATACTCAAGAAGAATTAGAAGAGCTACAAGAACTATGGTATCAATATATGAATAGAATTCAATGGAATATTGATTTTTTCACATGGTATGAATGTATTTACACCCCATTTGATTATAAATCAATTACTATTTTAAGTAGGTAATGTTTTGAAACATGGAAAATATCTAATTATAAAGTTACTACATCAATTCATCCTCCATTAGAAGAATTTAGATTCAATATAGAAAATACTGAACTAATTGCATCACCCTTCAAAACAATAAATAAAAAAAATCGGATTCAAATCCAGCATCAATAAGAGATGTTATAAATATTCAAAATCAGAATTATTCAAATCAAATACTCTACACTATGTTGGAACAATTAACAAGAATTGAAGGAAAATTGGACAGTAACCAATTTTCTAAAAATTCGGGGTTGGGGGGGGGGGGGATGAGATTATAAAACCCTTCTTTATTCCTACTAAAGTACCAAAAATCAACTAATTTACTTTAAAAAACTAGATACAATTTATACTTGTGGACGCTGGATACATTTTCCTCAAAAAACATTTTGATAAAACAAATGAAAAATGGGTTGCCTATTGCACAATCGAGATTCAAAAAATCTTAACTTTGCAAGACTGGAATCAATCCATACGTATGGGAAAAAAATTTTCAAAAACTTTTTAACCTCAAAAATATACTTAGATAATAAAAATGCGTGGTATAACACGTTCTATTTTGGAAATTTCAATCACTCTTAGTTTTTCCATTTTAAAATTTTTTTTCAGAAGACAATCCCAAAGTGATTTCATGAATGATGGGTTTATTTCAGTGCAACCAAATAAATCTTCCCAGATTTTGTCAAGGATAGCCTACAAGTCTTTTAATAGAAAATGATGATCGAAGATCTAAATGCAACACTCTACAAGTTTTTTGTCTAGTTCAAAGTTCCATGGATAATATGCTAGGAGTTATATTCAAGTAAAAGAATTCAATTTTGCATACACTCTTGCTCGACAATTTAGAATTAAATGGTGGGCAAACATGCCTAACCATGATTGTCTCAACTCTGCCAATATCGAGAAGTGAATTCAAGAAGCAGGAAATTCTTCAATTCCACCAAAGTCATTAATAAATGGAGAACAAGTTAATTTCTTAAATTCAAAGTGTCATCTTCAAGCTAAGCTAGTAGCAGCTTCTTCAAAAGATGAGTATAAGACAATTCTTAAGGAATTCCTTTCAACCTTTGGAAGTGACGAAGAAATTTCATCATTCGAAGATGATCTTTAAGATGCTTAAGACCCATTTGATGCTTCAATAGAGGAAGATTTTCTTGGATCACAATAATCAACCAATAGACTTTTTCAAAAGCTGAAGATTCTACACCAGCGTCAACTTTTTAAAAGCTAAAAATTCCACTTTTCAAATGTAGCTACCGACATTTCAATATAACACGTGATGCAACTCTAAAGCATTGATGCTCCACTAGTCAAAGAGGGAAGATTTTCTTGGATTGCAATAATTCAACCAGTAGACTTTTTCAAAAGCTGAAGATTCTACATTAGCATCAACTTTTTAAAAGCTGAAAATTCCACCTTTTCAAATGCAACTACCGACATTTCAACATAACATGTGATGTAACGACCCGGCCCTTTACACGGACTTAGGTGTCACTCACATACATCAAATACCTATACCTGTTCAAGATATGGAAACAATTGGGCCTAAATAGGGACATACGAGTGTAAATCATACATAATCATGATGTAAATGTCGCAGAAAAACATAAACATCCATTGGGATTACTACTAGCCTTATACCAGAGTTCACTAATACATCCATAATTTACATACATTCGGACTTAAAGTAATCGTCATATTACAACCCTCCAAAAAGGACTTTCATCAAGTTTAGTACAAAATTTAGATGCTTACGTAAGCTAACCAAAATAACCTCCCTAGTCCCTTTATCTACTAGGACCGACGCACGGACGGACCTGAAAACAAAGGTTGTAAGATAGGGTGAGACACCTCTCAGTAAGGAAGAAGGAGTTACAACAGTGTGTGACTGCATACATGCATATTTTTATTCAACATTTAGAATATAAATCAAATATTTTCAATACAGTAATGCATCAGTTATATCATTATTCATATTACAAAATTCCCACATCTGTCTTTCGACTATTTAATAATTTATCAGATGACCAACAGCAAAATATCCCTATAACCAGTTTTACCTCGTGGCTCGGGTTGTGCACTGATACTCGTCCAATGCCCTGTTCGTGCAGGCACTGTCGAGTACCTACATACGATCCGACTGCCTCCATTGGCCCAATATTAGCCAATGGTTTCACCCTGCTAGCCGACCATCTTGGTACCCACATCGTTTAGTACGTGTGGTTGCACGTGTACATCTTGCTACGATATCGTGCCGTATCATATAACAGTGGTTTCATTTCACCCTGCAAAGAAAGTATTTTTCAACCCCCCCGGGACTCTCAAGCTGTGGTTCCGTGTATCATAAATTCAATTAATACAAATATGATAACCTGCGCATTTCCAGTATTTTTCACAAATTCACATAATAGCATTGGGTTCAAACCGGTGTCTTTTCACTCAGTTTACCCTTCTTTGTTTACTGATGCGGCTCGGTGTATTACCAGCCTCAGTTTATTCACATTATCAATATAACAAATTTGGAACTTCGTTCCCACATTCTATATCAATAGTATAGAAAATCCATTCATTCCCATATCAACATATATCACACAAGTTTAATACAAAAACCCGCTAAATGATAGAAATTTAATATACATAATTTAACTGAATAAATAAAGAATTCGAGCCTCTCCTACTATAGTATAAACACAAACAAACAATATTTGTAAAATTTGGAGATCACACGTTGAAATCCTCGTTTTTACCAAAAATCGTAAAATCGTCAAACCGGCATTTCTACTTGGTAGAATTTCACAAATAAGCATTTAAATCATACATAATAACATAAACTAGTTTTTTAGCGGTTTAGTTTTCCAAAATAGCTGTTGTAATCAAGTTCCCCTTACCTTATATTTGAAATGAAATTTCGTACGAAAATGGTCCAAAACAACAACCCAAGATCCCGAAAACCTAAAACCACAGAACATAACCTTACTATGTTTTCTACTGCTATCCAAATATCCAATCAAAATTAGGATCAGATTCCTACCTCGATTATTGGGAAAACCCGAAACTCTCCGAAACGACGATCTGATCAACTAAAAGTGTAGAGTTTCCTCTTCTGATCCACGCAATACCCTCTGTTTTTGGAAACGGACGACGAACGGCGAAGGATCTTAGAGAGAGAGAGAGAATGAGAGAATGAGAGAGAATAAGAGAATTTATAGAATAAATCCTAACTTAGCCCTTAAGTAATCTAAATAAATATCTCCTCCAAGATATTTATATATAAATATCTTAAAATATCTCTTTTCAAAATATCTTCTCCAAAATATCTTTTTTTTTTTTTCGGGGTCGGGTTACTACATGTGATGTAGCTCTAAAGCATTGATGCTCCACCAATCAAAGAAGCTCCATTATTTTGATATGGAAGATGCCATATAGCATGTGTTTCCATAAAAAGTAGCACATGCTTCCGTAAGAAGTACTATTTTTAAGGTTCTATCATTATGCTTTGAAAAGTAAAGATTCCTTAAATAATTGATCAATTGCTTTAAAATAAATAAAGTGTGTGTATAGGAAGAACTTGCAAAGTCTTGTTAAGGTTTAGATATTGTTTTGAGTGCTTCCTCAGAACAATCCCTCGAAGTGCAAGTTGTTATTCTCCTTATATTTTGTAAGTTTCAATTATATTTTGTAAGTTTTAAGTTATTTGTATTGTAAAATATATAAATATTTCAATTTTTAATTTAAGTTTAGTTGCATTGAATTCTTCATTTTATAAATTAAATATTTAATTTTAATTTTCAATGATCCAAGCATCAAATGGTATCAAAGCCATCTTATATATTTTACTGCTTTTGAATTTTATAAAGAACTAATAATTTATTTATGGAACCTAATTTGTGTTCAAATTGTTCAGGTTAATGCATTGAATCTTCTGTTGGTGCCTAGCGTTGGTGCCTTGGAAATTTGTTGGTCACTTCGTTGTGTTGTAGGGTGGTCCCGGTGGTGCTATCGCTAGAGGCATTAGGTTCAATAGATGTTGGCTTAAACAATCTGTAATACAATTTTAGGCAAGATGAATAAGTTAATTAAAACTTTATTAAAAGGATCAAGTAGTAAAAGGAAGAATAACTATGAAAATCAAATAGAAAATATAAAAGAAATACTTCAGCAATTCAATAATATAGATCAAATAGAAGAAAGATTAGAAAATTTTTGAAGTTCATAAAACAAAATAATTAACTTACAATATCTACCAGCAATGTAGAAAAATACCTTCAAAATTTAATATTATGTCAAGCATAAAATGGGGTAGGGGTAGGCCTAAAATAAATTGAAATGAGTTAGTGAGGAAGGATTTAATAGTCCTTAATCAAATAGAGAAAATGCTCTGGATCAAGGGGATTTGTGGAAAAGGATTCATTTAGCCGATCCCACCTACTGGGACTTAAGGCTTGTTGTTGTTGTATACATGTATTGGTTATATATGTGTATATATATATGTACATAGACATATACATAACCAAATAAATATCAAGTGGATGTTCCTAGCGGCTATCTAGCATTTTAACTTATGCTACTTCCCTTTCAGGGAGTGAAATTGAATCACGTCTCCGAAGTCCATCCAGTGGTGTGCATAAAAATACTTGCTGAAAAGTAGCATTGCTCCCCTTGCTGAACAGTCTTTTGTTTCTGGTTTGTGCTTTGCTTGGGCTTTCCCTGCTAACTTGTTAGCTTTCCCACAGCCAAATTTTCCACTAGCTGGACTTGTTATTGGAATCCTCCCAGTGAATCCCCTGTTTCTACTGTAGAAGTTTTGCATTCACTTGATCAATTTTGTAGTTTCAAGAATCATGTTGTTTTCCTTACGGGTTTTTTTCTTTGTTTAATGGCTTCTGGGGTCTGATATATAGATTTTCTTGAAGCTGTTGCCTAAACAACAATGTCATATGTATATGGAATTATGGATTAGCAGTTAACTTTAAGAATCACAGGGCTTCTCACAGGCCTGTAATTTTAAGAATTATACAGTCATACTTCCGGGTTTTTGTAACTACCGTATATCTTTCTGATTTTCTAACTTGCATAGTTTTTTGTAGTAGTTTTTTTTTTTTTTTCAATTATTTCCCTTTAACAGTTGCACCAATTCTTGTCTGGCTTCTAAGGTTTTACAGTAATTTAGAGCGAGAATTAACTATGTTTCTGAGCCATATATTTATAAGTATTATAGTTGATATACCTTCAATGGTCTAAGCTTGGTCCACATGGCCTTTGACAACATAAATGTGAAAATTCTTCTGTTTGAAATTTTTTACTAAATTGTACAGTGCTTGAAGCTCTGTCTCTAGTTCTTAGTTTATCAACTTTATCTTATATTCATAGTATGTTATTGTTTTTTTTTATTCCTTTGCCTTATTAGGGTTTCATTTGTGGCATGATCCAACTTGATGTTGGTAAATTGTTCTTGGCTTGTTACTCTTGAATAGATTTATTTTATTTTATTTTATCTCATTTCTCTTGAAAGACTTAAATTAAGAGATGTCGGTATCTTCAACTTATGCTTGTTTCTAGCCAGTTAAGTTTTATTATGATGATATTTTATCTATTGAATTATTGCTTTGGAGAACTCAATAGATGAGATTAATTGTCATCATGGAAATTGAAGTTTCATTTTGGTAGAATTCAATTGGAGTGGCCATGTCTTTTCATGCAATTTTGTCCTTATGGTAACCCTTGTTGGTACTATAGTTTTCTAATCTAACCCTCGCAAAGGATACCATGCAAGGGGTTTTGAACTTTTTATTAAGTATAATTCAAATATGTCTCTTGGTTTTTTCTTCAGTAATAGTAGATTGAATTAAGAGTGAAGTACATGTCATTGTTCTTTGCTAATTTAAAGTTAACTGGGTCATGGCGATTTATCAACCACACTTGTCATTTAAAAGTTGTAAGGGCAAAATGGTAATTTTATATAATTTATGGATTTAATGTGTCATTAGAATTACTAAGTTTAATAGGCAGCTTGGGGTCTTACTAAAATTAATTGGTTGGGTTGAGTGTGGTTATAAGTACTTTTATTAAACATGAATGGGTAAATGGCCACTAATATAGGCGGGTTGAGTTCTCTTAAAATAAATTTGTCGGGTTAAATATTTTTGTACTTGAGGACATTATTGTAAATTTAATATTAATATAATTTCATTCATTTAGTTTTATTACATATAAGAAATGAGATTGTCATTCCATTGCAAGGTTGATTCCATCCTTCAACTAAACACTTTCATTGCATTTCTACAATTATTTCATTCATAACCCAATTCCATTCCTCCAATTCAATTCTGCAAACCAAACAAGCCATAAATGTGTAGTGCCCTCCTAAAATATAAGAAGGGAAATTAGGCAAAGGGCAGAATTTCAGCTCCTCTCTTTGTTTTGTGTGCTTCCTAGCATCCCAGATGCCTTCAACACCTCATAGTTTTCTCAATTAATTTTGTCTCCATCAACATCTTAGAGAGAGAGAGAGAAGGGGGGGGGGGGGAAGAAGAAGAAGAAGAAGAAGGAGAAAGCATCCGACTCTGGCTGCTTGTCCAAGTGTAATCAAAATTCCTAACTTTTTCACATGTAATCTGTCTTCTTCTTCTGTAATTTCTTAAAATTTCATGGAGAGCCATAGCCGTAATTTCTTTGAACTGAGCCTATCAAAAACTGAACTGAAGTCTGAAATTTTGAGTGGAGATATAAAAATATAGTGAAGTAATATTATTTTTATGCTTTAGTTTTATACTAAATAGCACTATTCTTTTTACTTTTTTGGATAAAAGACAAATTTATTGAAGCAATAAACAAATTTAAAAAAAAAAAAACAGTATTCTTGTTATTAGTTTATATATCAATTTGAATATTTTGAAATTTTTTATATTATGATTTTTTTTCTATGAACTGTTGCTTTACTGTATGATAACATTCTTGCAGTCTTGCCGTTTGGCTGCTATTATATTAAAAAAGCAAAATTATATTGTAGTGTTCTATTGTTCTCTCTGAAAGAGCATGTTTGTTCTGGCTTGCTGCTATTTACTAGATTTACAGCATTGTTGTTGTAAAATTGTTGCTGTTATTTTATAATAGAGTTGTTGAAAATTTGAAAATAAGGTTGTAATATTACTTAAAAATTGTTGATGCTATAAAAACATAATTAAAAATTGTTGCTAAAAAAATTTGATATTGAAAAGTTGTTTCTCGTTTTTTATAAAGTGGGTTATAACAAACTGAATTGTTGTTGAATAATGAAAAATTGTTGCTAAAAAATTGTTATTAAGAAATGATTGCTGGTATTGTTTTTGATAGGATTATTGAAAAGCAAGATGGTTGTTGAAAATTTGCAAGATATATTTATTTATTTTGATTTTTTTTTTTTTGTAATTGCCATCTATATATGTTTAATTACTAAAGTATTATGGTTAAATTGATGTTATGGTAGTGTGTGATTGCCTGCCTGATGAAAGATATTAGCTTAACTGCTACCTTCCCATGCCTCTCTCCCTAACCAATTTGGCTACCAGTTAGGCAGTCACTCACCGTGTCACCTTAATTTATTCGTTTACTTATTTATTTATTAAAAATAATTTTAATTTCTTGATATCTCATGTGATATCCTCTGATTTATGTCTTTATAAAATATATAAAATATATAATGATGCTTGTTGAGATTTGATTAAATGAATGACCTAACTTGAAGATAGATCGATCTCTCTATTTATAATAGGAATTGAATACATTCTAATGACCACAATACCCTTGCTAACTCTCACCAATTAACATACTAACACACTTAATAATAATACTAAAAGATTAAGATAACCTTTAACGCTCTCCCTAAACTTGGAGCATAATTATCATATGTTCCTAGCTTGTTACAAATAAATTTAACACAAGCACACCACCGTCCCCCCCCCCCCCCCCCCCCCCAAAAAAAAAACAAGAAGCTTTGGTAGGCCAGTTAGCAAGCTGCATAGTAGACTTCACATAAGTTGTAGTAATGAGTTTCTGCACAAATTTCTCTCGAACAAAATGTAAATCAACATCGATGTGTTTCGTTTGCTCATGAAGACCGGATTGGAGGCAATATGAAAAGCAGTTTGATTATCACGCATCAACTCCATACACTGAGAATGTGGAAAACCCAATTCTTCCAACATGTTCTTCAATCAAACAAGTTTACAAGTAGTGTGAGCTATATAACTCTATATTCTAATTCGAGACACTACCTAGCAACTACAGTTTGTTTCATACTCTTCCAAGAAACCAAATTACCACCAACCAAGATACAATACCTGGTTGTCTATTTTTCGGTCAGAAGGCAACTCGACCCAATTTGCATATATATGTATTCCTAAAGATAAGTGTGACCCCAATCTTGATATAAAAGACCTCGCCCTAATGCACCTTTGAGATATCTCAAGACACAGATTACTGCGTCCCAATGACTTGTCCTCAGTGATTCCAGAAATTAACTCACAACACTTCTTGCAAAAGATTTGTTCGGCCGAGTGACTGCGAGATAATTCAACTTTCCAACAAGTCTTCGGTATCGTCTAGGATTAGGCAACAAATCACCCATATATGACACGAACTTGCTATTAGGATCCGTGGGTGTATGGACTGGTTTGGATCCCAATAGTCCAGTTTCATCCAAAAAATTAAGAACATACTTCCTATGTGACAAAATAGTTCCCATATGATATCTAGATACTTTTGCATCCAAGAAGTATTTCAAAGGTCCCAAATCTTTGATTTGAAACTTAGTCTGTAAAAAATGTTTTAGACTGGAAACCTAACTTGGACACAATCCTACTAGGACTTGAAACATCATAATGGGCTAACATGAAAGGGTGGGCTTGCTGCTTGTTTATTGAATCGAGAAGCGAAAAGGACACGATGATGCTTTCCTAGCAGACAAGACTCACAATCAAGACTAGACATAGAACTCAAATAAGGAACTAGACGTTTGAACTTTTCCCATAAAGGATGACCAAGGCGACAATGAATTGGGAGAGGTGTGGTTGCAGCGGTGCAAGTGGTAGAAGGAGATAGCAACTCAAAGTGATAAAGTCCACTAGCTTGACAACCTTCGCCAATCGTTTTCCTTGTCTTCAAATCCTGAATAACCACAGAATTAGGGAAGAATGTTACTGAACAATTCATGAATTTAGTAATCTTGCTAATGTACATAGGATTGTAAGGAAACTTGGGAATATACAAAATTGGAGGAAGAGAAATAGAAGAAATGAGATTTACAGTCCTAGTTTTGTTGATGACTTTGGTGGATCCATTAGCATGAGTAACACAGGGTAAATTTCTAGGATACTGAAGAGTAGAAAAGAAATTAGATATACCTGTGATATGATCAGTGGCGATGGAGTCTATAACCCAAGGATTAGGACGAGAAGTATTGGATGACAAGCATGCTGTGAGATTTCCTATTTGGGCTAGAGATGCGATGGGAAGAGAAGCTTTCTTCGACATAGATATTGTACGTTGCCCCCCACTTGGCCCCAAAGGTGTGGATTCAGTGGCAGCTGCATTGGTAACATGTGAAGGTCTACCATGGAGATCCGAACACTGCTCAATTGTATGATTACCTTGTGAGGAGTGCCTCTAACTCGTCCATCTCTACCACTGCGACCGCTTGAACCACCTCGATAACTTCTGTGTTTTTGTTTGGTAGAGAACTAGAATCACTATGTGTGGCAAAGATTGTCCCCTTAGAGCCAAATGCAAGAGCAAGAGAATGTGTGCTAAAGGAAGCATGAAGGACACGAGAAGAAACATCGGCGAATGATGAGAACTTTGTACTACTAGGTATTTAGGATTGGATTGCCTCAAACTCAGGTCTTAAGCCTACTAGAACTTGAAGAACTGTCATATGCTCTGTTTGCTTCTACATCTCACGTACATCGATGGTTATAGGTTGCACGACGTTAAGCCCCTCATCAATATATTTCATCTCTTCAAAATAATTTGCAATGCGCTTGTCTCCCTATTGCAACTTAAAGTACTACTGGGATAAATCATACATACGTGTAGTATTACTAAAGTATAGAAGCTTGGCATAATCTCAAATCTCCTTGCATGTGTTTAGATGCATGCACATTCATGCAATTTGGGGCCCCATTGAATTCCACAAGAGGGAAGCAATAAAGGCATCTTCTTGAATTCCCAATTCTTTTATCTTCTCAACAAAAGGATTAGATTGGAGCAAGTGGTCAGGTTTTCCCAATCCTGCTAAATAAATCCGAACAAACTTAGACCATTGAACATAATTCTTTCCATCCAATTTTTCAGTTGTTATCTGTGTGACAACGATGAACGAAACATGTTTCTGGGATTCATAGACTCCATCCCAACACTTGCAAACTAGCAGCCACAATAATGTCAAACAAGAAGAACAATCAAAGCTAATCATGACAACCACAAATGATGTGAAGCACCGAAACAACCACGGATGAGGTGAACCACTTATAAACTGATATAGCACTGCCACAGCCTCACCAATCAACTTATGAACACTCCCAATGCTCCAAGAAACTCACAAAAAAGCCTTTATGAACACCGAACAACAACTAATGGATTACCACGTTTGCATGGTCGGAAAAGGTTGGATCTTTGAGCAAAAAACATGCACAACAGCTTGATAATATGGTCTAGGGAAGGAATCAGAACATGCTGGAGGAAAACTCAGAAAAAATGGCCATAATCACTCTCAAGCACCAGCTTGTGGGTTTGGACTGTTGGCAGTATGCCGGCTTGTGGCGGTGCGTGGGGAGCCTTCTGGTGATGGGATTTTGTAGGGTTAGGTTTCAACGGGTTTTGTTTTTGGCTATATGGTTGGTTTGGTGAAATAATGAGGGGTTGAGGTGGTTCAGAGAAGGGCAGCGATGAGAGGGTGTTTTCCAGCAATGGCTGTGTGTGATAGGGTTAGGTTGGATCACACTCTGATATCATGTTGAGATTTTGATTAAATGAATGACCTAACTCAAAGATAGGTCTCTCCCTTTATTTATAATACAAATCGAATATATTCTAATGACCATGATACCCTTACTAACTCTCACTAATTAACATACTATCACACTTACCAATAATATTTAAGACTAGAATAACCTTTAACAATGCTTATAGGTCATTGGGAGCCGGGAGGCCTTTATATTTTACTTGGATGATTTTCGTTATTGATGATACTTCATTTATTTCTATGTTCCTTGGTTATTTTTCTTATTTTTCTTTTTTTTTTTTAAATTTTTGTTTGATCAATGTTTTTAATGTTGATTATTCTTTAATATGAATGTAGCTAATGAATGTATAGTTGTAGATGAAATTCATTTGTAGAATGTGCATGAATGATGCCTACAATTTGTTTTAAAATTTGTTTTGCCTTAATATTTGGCATCTTGAAGAAAAAAACTTGCACATATATACGGATATATATATATATTAGTATTACATTGATTAAATGATGTATCCTCGTAGTGTTGTATCTTTTTTTTCAGCAAAGAAATTTTGTTAAACGGAGGCATCAAGGGAATGCCATCCAAGCACAAAGGAAACAACAAGAGAGAAACATCCCTTACTGAAGAGTATCGAGAAAAAATCAAGGATTACAAAGGGGTCCCTTCCAGCCAGCCCAGAATGCTTGCTAGAGATCCTAGCAATCCAATGGTCCATGACAGCTTGAATAGGAGAAATAGTTCCTTTGAAGGTTCTTTTGTTCCTTTCTCTCCACACCGGCCAAAAATATAGCAAAGGGAATAAGAGAGTTATTTTCTTCCTTATTTGATCTTATTTCTTTCCAAGCCCATAGTTCGCCTTCGACTATAGCTGTAGTGACCCACTTTTGTTTTACAATGGACATGGCTAAGGGATCGTTTGGAACTACTTATGAAAAGTATTTTTCTCAGAAGGTGTTGAATTTAATAAGTGGTGATGATAAGTGTTGAACCATGGTTTTAAATAACGTTTGTTACGTAAGGGAAAATTGGGAGGCTGAAATCGTAACGGACCGATATTTTGGTGGGAAAAAAATTCACGGCCGTAACGGCTGTTACGATCCGTTACACTGCGTTACAGTCCGTTATGGACCATAACGACAGTTGACACTTCGATTCGGATTTTCTCCATTAAATCCACCCAACTTTCTAACGATTCCCTGCTTTCCCCCTCTCCCAACCACTTATCCTCGCCAGATCTACCATTCCAAAGACTGAAATCAAGAAATCGTACCTTTGATTTGTTGTTGGAAGCTGAAGAATAAGGACCCTTCATTTGCAGTCGGCCAGTACTCCCCCTCCATTTCTCCAATTTCTTCGAGTTTGAAGGCTAAGATCTGCCCCCCTCAAGCAGTCAAACTATCGAAGGCATAGATTCCCCCCTACTCGAGCAGTCGAAGGCTTGAAGCTTTGTCCTAGCCTGTTTGCCAGTCGCAGGCCAGCCTTGCAGCAGCTTCGCGAGTCGCTGCCAGACTTGCAGCAGCTCTGCGAGTAACTGCCAGCCCTGCAGCAGCTCCGTGAGTCTTCGCCAGCCCTGCAGGAGCTCCGCCAGTTGCTGCCAGCCCCATCTCCCTTTTGGTCTTCGAGAGTTCAAGTCTTGGAGTGGACTCTTCGAGAGTCCTCCAGCGCACCCGTCTCTCTCTTGACTCTTCAATCTTCAGGTATTTTTTTGTTACTTTTTTTTTTTCTCAATTTCTCTTCTTGTTTACTTAAATCTTAAACTAGTATATAATTATATATTATATCAGGTTTAGCTTTATTTGTATATTATATATTGCTTTTGTTATTTATATAGCATAGTATTTATATATTATATCAGGTTTAACTTTATTTATATGTTATATATTATATGAGGTTCACCTAAAATCCTTAATTCCTAATTGCTAAGATTTGAGAAATAAATTTAATGGTCTTAAATAAATATATTGTATATAAATAATTGCTATATTTTTTATTTTAGGACTCTTATTTTATTAATAGATGAAATATCTAATAGTTTAAAATTTAATTATTTAAAGATTTTAAATAAATACTACTTATTATTTTTAACCAAAGATTATAATTTATTTTTATGTAATAAATATTTAAAATTAGAAGGAATATTTAGTACTTAGTAATTATATTATATCTTATTTTCATTTTTTTATAAGGACTGTAACTTTGTATTTTCTGTGATTTTGTGTAGAGATCATCAAATCAAGTCTATTAAGATGCTAAATGAGAAAGGAAATGAGAACTTACCTAGTAAGGACATTGGATGACATTTTAGTACTCCGGTGGACGGTAACAGACATTATTATGTGTAAGTTGTGTGAGAAGATAATTAAAAGAGGCATTACACGCTTGAAACAACACTTGACACATAAAAAAGGTCAAGTGATTGGATGCTCAAATGTGGTGCACAAGGGAACAAATAATGAAACATCTACAACAATATCCCGAGAAGAAAAGAGATAAACAAAAAAGGCAACAAGAAGTGGGAGCTTAAATTAGAGGGGATTTTGAACGATGAAGAAGGCTCGGAAGAATAAAGAATGAGATTTGCTCGACAAGAAAACATACGGTCACAACAACAATGGGAAGAGAGGCAGAGATTTCGAGCATGAACAACTGGAGGGGGTAATATTTATGAAGAGAGAGGTGGCTTTGGCAATGGTCGTCCCAGTGGTTTCAGTAGAGTTCAATCTTATAGTGTTCGAGAAGCTGGAGATAGTGGATGACAATTGATAAATCTTGATGCCCTTGAAGTTAGACTAAGGGCAATGGATCCTATTTTAGAAAGAAGCAATAGTGCGAAACAACCAAAAATAAACAGTAAGGTACTGAAAGGTTTAAGAAGTAAATAAGGAAAAATAGTTGGAAAATTCCTTTATAGTCAGAATCTAGAAAATGTAGTTGATTCTCCATTTATGCAACCTATGCTTGATGTTATTGTAGGCATTGGAAAGGGGGTGAAGGGTCCATCATCCTATAAGGTATCTAAAGTTTATTTAGAGCAGGAGTATTGGGAAATGAAAGATTATATATTTTCTTTTGCTGACATTTGGAAGGAGAGAAGTGTAACCATTATGTGTGATGGTTGGTCAGGACCAACTAGAAAACATATAATAAAATTTTTAGTTTACTGCAGTAGAGACACCATGTTTCATAAGTTAGTTGATGTCTTTGATATGCCAAGTCGAACAATTGAATATTATTTCAGGTGATTTTCTAATTTTGATTGTATATGAAACTAGTATTATGAATTTGTATATTTTTAATTAAGTAATAGTAATTATTAAATCTATAATTTTATTTCAGATTAATGGATGAGGGGGTTGAAGAAATTGGATAGGAGAATGTTGTCTTAGTAGTGACTGATAATGTTTGTAAATTTACTTTTAGGATATTTTTTGAACCTCCAATTTCATCCATTAATCTGAAATGAAATTATAGATTTAATAATTACTATTACTTAATTAAAAATATACAAATTCATAATACTAGTTTCATATACAATCAAAATTAGAAAATCACCTGAAATAATATTCTAAAACACTAATATTGATTAATATGTTTGTAAATTTACTTTTAGGATATTTTTTGAACCTCCAATTTCTTTATGGTGCCCCACCCTCTCTTGAAGTTGCTAAAAGAAGTCATGGATAGGATTTAAAAAGTGATAATCAAGTTGGTATCTGAAATAGATACTCAAATTCGAGCTATTGATCAAGTAAGTATTGGTTCAATTGAATTGAATAATGAATTATTTTAGTATTCTGTAATAATTTCTAGAATATATATTAATATATCTAATTAATCAATTAATTATACTTCACAGTCATTCTTTTTTAGTTGTTGCTATATCGTGATAGGCAGGAGATAGTTGGAACCCCATTGGCTCAAAGGGCAGTGAAACAAACAAATCCTGGTAAATATAGCTAAATAATGGATGAATGGATATATTTTGTCATTTTTATGTTCAAATTTGACTTTTGAAAATTTCGCTATACCGACATAAAACTTTTTAATTATTCGTGCTGCCGAATGGTGGATTCATTATTCCACGTTTGCTCCAGAGCTCCAAAGAATAGCAATAAGAGTTTTTTAGCCAGACCACATTAGCTCCAAACTATGAGCGAAATTGGACCACCTTTAGCCTCATTCATGCGAAAACAAGAAATATATTGAAGTACATGAGATTACAAAAACTTGTTTTCGTGCATTACAACATGAGGTTAAAGTAAAGACATACAATGAGAAGAAGCCAATAAGAAATTGAAGATAGTTTATTAATTTAGACTATATTTTAGAAGAAGATGATCCTTTGAGTCCATGTACAGAGAAGAGAGAGGCGCCATTACTTGACAGTCAGGACACCTCAAATTGGTTAGATGAAAAGGTTGGTGGTACTGCAGAAGGAGGTGTTCAACCACCAATAAATGTGGATGATTCAAGTTTAAGCCTTGAATATACACAAAGTGATGACAATCTTGGTTTGAGCCCATCAAGTGATGATGATGGTGGCAGTGGTGTTGGGGGTGATGGTGGTGGTGGTGGTGGCAGTGGCGGTGTAGAATATGATTATGGGTATGACACAAGGACATCATTTGGAGGGGATACATATCCTCCTAGTCATTATAGACTTTGGGTATTCCTACAGAGTACCAATCTTCACAACTCAGGAGGAGGAGTGCTACTAGTGGCGGGAGTCATGATGCACAAACTAGAAGAAGTAACCGGCACCGAGATCGTGATTTTGCTGAAGATTCATATGGTGTGGTTCATAATTTTGGTGATTTTGGTTTAGATGATTCATCATCACAATCATATGGATCTCATCCAGCATATCCACCACCTTAGCACTATGATCCATATTATGTGTCTCATCTTTATTCTAGTGGGTGAGGATATAGTGAGTCTTCTTCTACACACTACCCAGAGACAACTCAGCCCCAACTTTTGGATTTTATTCAGGATATGGTTAAGGAGGAGATTATTCACCTCCTATATTAGTTGGGTTTCACCACCAGTAGATTTTCAGGAGCAACAACGAAACAACATAAGCATGAGTATATTCAACTATGTATTTCCACAAGGGTGGGGAGATAATTCCCAATCCCAATATCAAGATAGAGATGCAGATTATGAAGACCCTCCACGTCATACTTTTTGGTGGTGAGTTGTGCTATATTATAAATTTGGAATATTGTATTCATGTATTCAACTAATGATACCAATCATTTTTTCAAATTCATGTATGTGTATATTGAGTATTGAGCCATTTTTAGTAATTTTATGTCTTTAATTAATTGATTCTTCATTTTAATTACATTTGTACATTTTTTTGCCCATTAAAGTAATGCAAACTAGACAAAAATATGCATTTTTTTTGTAAACAGCTCACTAAAATTAATATAAAAATCATATTGTTTTTTAAAAAGCATTTGTAGGTTGAATAAAAGCAGTCAAAATTCATTAAAAATCATGTATTAATGAATTTCATGCTTATTTTTCATATTTGACATGGTTTTGCATGCTTGAAAAATTTCACAACTGTTACGCCTGCTTCCCTTTACATAACACCCATGTCTCCCGCATCCTACAACACTTGTGACCGTTACGCGATGTTACCCGCGACTGCAATTTAAAATCATGTGTTGCACTGAAAAAGTGCTGAAAGTTAAAAGTGTTGTTTATTTATGTCAAAGTAATTTTTGATTGGTCATTAAAAGTATTTATTAGATAAGTGGTGTTTGTATACTCACTTTTTATTACAAGTGCTTTATCAATGTTTTTTATCATGTAAATAAAATTATTGTATTTCTATTAAATTTGCGATAATACTTAATACACGACATAATATATAATTATTAAATATTGTTGATAGTAATGTTATTAAATAAAATAAAATCTTTAAAAATAATAATTTTAAAGTTTTAATTAACGAATTAATTAATATTACGTTGACTAATATTTTAAAGATTTTATGTTAAAAAATAGTATGTAATTATTATTTGCTAATTAACAATAATATTATTATTAACTTCTTTTAATAGTTTTAGTTTTATGATATTTATATAATTCATCATAATTTCTGGTTAAAAATTAATCAAAAATGCAATAGCATTTTTTAGATTTGGAAATGGGAGTTGCGGTGGTGATGGGATGCAATGAGAATGAGACCTAGAGAGAGAAGGAAGGGGGGCGGGGAGGGAACTTTGGGAAAGGGGGAGGCAACAACGTTGTGAGGTGACTGTGGTGCAAGGCAGTGTGTCATGATGGCGGTGCAAGGTGTCACGGGCTGACTATTTCACACCTTTGTGAAAGGACCGTGCGGCAATAGCTAAAGCACTTTTACTTAACTAGCCAACTTATCGTTTACCACAGTTTATCCATGAAACACTTTCATTATCATTCAATCAAATATCAGCGGAAGTAGTAAGCAATTATGAAAGCAGTGGCAAGCAAGCAGTAAACATTGAAGCAACGTAATTCATTCACAACACCTCCGTTAACGATGTGTGTTTAGAGAGGGAGGAAAGTAGGCTAAACACGTTGACAATAGTTAGTGAGTTTTTCAAGATTGATGAACACTCACCCTCCCCTAAAGAGTTTTACATGCAATTCTCATCCTAGCACTAGAAAACATTGAAGTGACCGAGGAGTTATACTGCCTTATTTGGCATAGGGAGAAATAACTACTAGAAAATAAACCTACACTAGTATTTACATGATGGAAACCCATCCCAAACGCACGAGACAAGCGGTCACAGGCAAACATAATGCCTTAAACAAGTTCGACTCGTGATGCTCCCCCACTTATGCGGTTGATGTCCTCGTAGACTTTGAAGATAGGTACACTTTTACTTTGTCCACGAATGGTTGTATATCTTCCGTAGAAATCCAGTTGATTTCTTTGTCACCAAGGCCTTTCCACTTCACTAATATCTCCCGCCGCATCTTCCTTTAGGATATAAACTCTTTGTCTGCAAGGATATCTTCAACTTCACGTCTTTCAAGTTGTACTTGAGTGACTTCTGCTCGGATCGTCGGTGTCGGCATTAAACGGCTTGAGGTAGCTGATATGAAACACAGGATGCATTTTCATCCAAGTCGGAGGGTCGATTCTGTAAGAGGCCTTCTCTACTTTGGCCAAGATGGGGACTGGTCTTTCATATTTGCAAAGTAGTCTCCTATCTCCTCCTCGTAGTAACCTGATCTGTTCAGGATTTAGCTTAACAAGCACCAAGTCACCTATGTTCTGCAGTCTTCTCCCTTAATCTTCCCACTTCTTCACCTGCTTAGAAGCTTTCTCTAGGTAGGCTCAGGCAATCTCTGCATTCTGTTTCCATTCTCTGGTGAAGATGTATGCTCTGGGACTCTTTCCTCTGTACGGCTCAGCCACTGTATGAGGTAACAGCAGCTGTTGGCCTATAACAAGCTCAAAAGGGCTCTTGTTGGTTGTTGAACTCCTTTGGGCATTAAAACATAATTGAGCCACATCAAGTAGTCGCACTCAATTCTTCTGGTTGGCATTGACAAAATAGTTCAAGTACACTTCCAGTAGTCCATTGAATCTCTTCGTCTGTCTGTGGATGGTAACTCGAAGCGATTTCAAGTTATGAACTGAGGATTCTGAAAAGGTCTGTCCAGAAGTTGCCAGTGAATTGTGAGTCTTAGTCACTAACAATGGCTTGGGGAACACCCCAATACTTCACAATATTTGTAAAGAACAATTGTGCCGTCTCCTTTGCCGAACAATACTTTGGTGCAGGTATAAACGTACCATACTTCGAAAACCTGTCTGTAACGACAAGTATAGATCCTGCATCTCCCACTTTGGGTAGGTTGGTGATAAAGTCCAGTGAGACACTTTCCCACGATTTGGACGGTAGTGGTAGGGGCTCCAACTTCCCTACGATCTTCCTTCACTCTAGCTTGTCTTGTTGGCAAGTGAGATAAGTTTGGGTATACTCAACCACATCATCACACATGTGCGGCCAATAATACCTCTCCTTCAATAAGGCCAAAGTGTGCTGCCATCCTGGATGTCCGGCTCACATGGTATTATGATACTCTCTCAGCAATGTCTTCCTTGGATCACTAGCTCGTGGCACAAAGAGCCAACTACCATGGGTCATTAGCAATTCGTCTTCCATCCAGAATTGCCGTGCTTTCCCCTCTTTGGTTAGTTTCATTAGGTTCTGCGCAATTGGATCTTTGGCTAAGTTCTCTTTGATGTGCTCCCGCATCATCATGGTAACAGTCCTCACACTCAAGTGTGCTACCATCTGCAAGGCCGCCAACTCGGCTTTCCTACTTTATGCATCCGCGACTTTGTTCAAGCACCCCGCCTTGTGCTTAAAGGAGAAATAAAATTCTGCGAAGAATTCCTGCCATCAGCCTTGCTTGGGTGTGAACTTTGGCTGTGTGAAGAAATGGCTAACTCCCGAGTTATCTGTTTTTACCACAAACCTTGACCTAAGTAAGTAATGCCTCCACACGCGGAGATAGTGTATCACCGCTAGCATCTCCTTCTCTTGAGTTGTGTACTTCCACTTTGCTTTACTAAGCTTACGACTCTCGTACGCAATAGGATGTCCCTCATGTAACAAGACTCCTCCAAGGGTGAAGTCTGATGCATCTGTTTGTACCTTGAAGGGTTTCATGACATCCGGAAGAGCAAGTACCAGATCTCTCATCATGGCATCCTTCAAGTCATCAAAGGCTCTCTGACACATCTCAGTCTAGTTCCACCCATGACCCTTCTTCAGTAGTTCTATCATAGGACCCATTTTCTGCGAATACCCTTCTACAAACTTCCTATAATAGTTGGCAAGGTTGCAAGGCCAAGAAAGGAACGCAGCTCCTTCACAGTCGTTGGGATCTTCCATTCTTGAATTGCTCTACCTTTCCCAAATCCATCCTGATATGACCTTGCTCAATCACATGACCAAGGAATTTGATGCTCCTCTGAGCAAAAGAGCACTTCTCTTTCTTCACATATAGACTGTTCCCCCTCATCTTGTTGAACACCTTCCGTAGATGCTCTTCATGTTCCTCCAGAGTAAAACTGTAGACAACAATATCATCCAGGTACACCACGACAAACTTGTCGAGGTATTTATGAAATACTTGGTTCATCAAGGTGCAAAATGTTGTAGGTGCATTTGTCAACCCGAATGACATCACCAAGAATTCATACGCCCCATACCACGTCAAACAAGTAGTTTTCGGATCATCCCCATCAGAAATTCTCACCTGATAGTAGCCTGACCTCAAGTCAAGTTTAGTGAAGTACTTGGCATGACTCAACTGATCCAACAAAATAGTAATCAACAGAATAGGATACTTGTTGCGCACTGTCACCTTGTTGAGCGCGCAGTAGTCTACACACATCCGCATGCTCCCATCATGTTTCTTTTGAAACAACACCGGTGCTTCGAACGATGCTTTGGAGGGGCGAACATATCCCGCTTCCAACAACTAATCAAGTTGTTTCCTTAGCTTTGCTAGCTTTGGAGGCGCCATCTGATATGGCCCCTTAGCAGATGGTTTCACTCCTGGCAACAACTCGATCTCATGCTACACAGCTCGTCGTGGAGGCAAGTTGTGAGGCAGCTTATCCAGCATTAGCTCCTTGTACTCATCCAACACTGCTTGGATGGTCATAGGCATTAGCTCTTGGTCTATTTCTTCATTTACCGCCATCGTGGCTAGATATGTCTGCTCACCCTTTCTCATCCCTTCTTGAGTTGCATGGCTGAAAGGAACTTCCCATTGTTTCTTTCGTTGCAACGGCTTGCACCATGTAAGGGTGATCTCCCATCAGACACAGGGAACCAGTAGAAGACATCAGCACTCCCTTCGTCCCCCTTAGGAATTCCATTCCTAAAATGACTGGAAAGTCATCCAATGGCACCGCTGTGAAATTCGCATGACCTTCCCACTGTCTAAGCTTCATAGTCACTTGCTTGGCTACTCCGAGAGTAGGTTGGGCTACAAAATTCACTGCTTTAATGCGTCTTGTATCCTTCTCCAAGCATAAGTTGAGTCTCCATGCTTCCGGCTGCGAAACAAAATTATGAGTAGCCCCGGTATCCACCATAGCGCGGGTACTCCTCCCATTGATACTCTAAGTCCACAAACATAAGTCTTTTTGTTTGTGTAACTTTTGGTGCTTTTGCTTGCTTTTCCAATGCGTTCACCTGCTGCATTGCACCCATCCTCGGGGTATCCTCCTCTTCCCCATCACTTTCCACTACCTGCTCTGCAGTGGAAGCCTGTAAGGCATTAAGTGTTGCTTTGTGAGGGCACTCAAAAACTCTACGAGGGTCTCAAATTTTACTCTTTCCAATGGGTGTGTTGAACCCTTGAGACGATGAAACTTCCTTTGAAGTTGATGCTTTATAGTCGGCTTCTCCACTTATGGGTTTGCCCTTCTTGAAAGATTTTCCACTGTTTCCCCCTCCACCAAACTATTTGGACAAAGCAGGGTTATCACTAGCATAGTCAGTCAAGCATTTTGCGATAGCTTGTGCGGTAGACAAGTCTTGAACTCTTTGCCTATGAAGTTCAGTTCTTGTCCATGGTTTCATTGTACTTAGTATGCGACCATAGTTTGGCGTCACCAACCAAGTACATGGTTGCAATATCTACTTTCACCTATTATGAGGCCGTCCTTATAGCGCAAAAGTACTGCTCCATATCAAACAAGAAGTTCTCCAACTCCTTGGCATCACGGGCACCCCCATACGTCCTGGGTTCTGGTACCTTGGTCTTTCTAAATCCTAGAGCATTAGAGTTTCCCATAACAAGAACCATCAGATTCATCTTTGCATCCAGATTAGCCATTCGAGAGTGTAAAGTTTCCACAGTGTGGTGAAAGTCCTCTGACATTTCACCTATCAAACTTGCTTGATGCTTTTGTGATCCCATCACTTCATCAACAAGTTTCCTCAGTTGGGCCATCTCCATGGCCACATTGTTGGCTGTCGTCTCAGCCTGTGCTTCCAGCACACTGATTCTCTCAGCATTGGTTGGTGCCATGGTCATTTACCAAAGCTTTCCCAATCCCATAACGAAGGCAACTGAATTCACGTAACAACTAACTTGGCTATGATACCAAGTGTCATGGGCCGACTATTTGCAGACTATTTCGCACCTTTGTGAAAGGACCGTGCGGCGCTAGCTTAAGCACTCTTGCTTAACTAGATAGCCTATTGTTTACCACAATTCATCTACGAAACACTTTCATTATCATTCAATCAAATATGAGCGGAAGCAGTAAACAATTATGAAAGCAGTGGCAAGCAAGCAGTAAACATTAAATCAACGTAATTTATTAACAACACCTCTGTTAACATTGTGTGTTTAGTGAGGGAGGCAAGTAGGCTAAACACGTTGACAATAACTAGTGAGTTTTACAAGATTGATGAACACTCACCTTCCCCTAAAGAGCCTTACATGCAATTCTCATCCTGGCACTAGGAAACATCAAGGTGACTGAGGAGTCATACTGTCTTATTTGGCATAGGGAGAAACAACTACTAGAAAATAAACCTACACTAAAATATACATGATGGAAACCCATCCCAAATGCACGAGACAAGCGGTCACAGGCAAGAATAATGCCTTGAACAAGCTCGGTTCGTGACGGGAGTTGCGGTGGTGATGGGATGCAATGAGAATGAGACCAAGAGAGAGAAGGAAAGGGGGGGGGGGGGGTGGGACGGGAAGGGAACTTTGGGAAAGAGGGGGAGGCTACAGCGTTGTGAGGTGACTGTGGTGCGAGGCAGTGTGTCATGATGGCGGTGCAAGGTGATGCTAGAGTGACTTCCCATATGAAAAAAGCAACCTTAGTTGGGGAGCTAAGTTTAGAGAAAGAGCTGACTGTGAGGTTCCCATCCTTGGGCTCATCAAAATTGGTCCGGAACTTAATCTTATTGTAACTGTTGAAAAAATCTATGAGAGTATCAAGCTCCCAATTGAAAGCATTCCTATTCATAGGAATATTCTAAACAATCCCTTAACTGGTGAACTTCATGTGTTGGCTAAGGATCACATCTTTGTCACAAGCTAGCTGAGTTGTGATTTGCCACAACAGATATTGTGCCAGAAGAACACATTCTCTCCATTCCCCGCATGAAAGTAGATGAGGGAAGAATTTGTCCCATCCTCTTCTAATGTATCATGAGTTTCCTTTGAATCTTTTTGAGGTCCAACCATTATGATGGAGACCATACTTGACAGCAATGACATCCCTCTAGAAATGATTTCTCTGTCATGAATCTCCAAAGCTATTTCCCCTAAAAGGCCTTATTAAAGATAATAAGGGATTTGAGGCTCACGCTGCCTTTTTTCAAAGGTTGTTTAACAACCACCCACCATTTAAGATGATATTTGAAAATCTCACTCGTATTCTCCTAGTGGAATCTTCTTTGGAAACCTTCCAATCTCTTTGCAACTATATTGGGAATTGGCAAAAGAGATATGAAGTAAACTGGGAGATTGGACAGAGTACTTTTAATGAGAGTGAGTCTGCTGCTTTTTGACTAAAGGTTCCTTTTCCAATATGCGAGTTTCTTTTCAAACCTATCAACAATGGGATCCCAAATACCCTTATCCTTAAACTTGGCTCCTAAGAGGAGGCCAAAATAAGTAATAGAGAAGGCTCTGAGCTTAAAGCCAAGGAGACTCGCAAGCAAAGATCCACAATCACAAGTTCCCATTGGAATGGTTTGACTTTTGCCCAAATTTCCTTTTAAGCCTAAATAGTGAATACCAATGTTTTAAAAGGCGAAGGCGTAAGGTGAGGCGTTTTAACCCTTGAAAGGTGAGGCATAAGCCTTGAGGCATTGGGACATAAGCCTTTTAAGAATTTATTTTTAAGATTAAAAAAATGTAAATAAATTTATATATTTTAAAAATAAAAAAAATTAAGAAAATCACAAATATAATGTAAGAAAAAAAAATTGTATATATTTTGCAAACTACTTGTTGGCTATTCAAAAATTGCTAACTTGAATACGTGACATAAATCATGACGAGAGATAGCTATACTATTACATAGTTCAAACTATTTTCATGATTTAAGATACAACTCTATTATTTTGGAAAGATTGAGGTTCAAGAGTTCTAGAATTCAACTCATATTATGAGATTCCTTTTATACAAACATGTAGTTAAAATTTTTTAACCAACTTTTTACTTGAGAATCACACAACCAAAACACGCAAGCCTCAACTAAAAAGGCAAAAGGCGTGCCTTTTGTAAAAATGCGTTAGCCTTTTTGGAATTTGGTATTTTAGATTAAGCCTCGAGGCGTTTTAGGCATGTTGTGCCTTGAGGCGAGCCTCAATTGAGCCTTTTAAAACACTGCTAAATACCAAGGAGGATGCATCTAAGATTAAGAATTTTCTCCGGCTCATCCTCACGAAAGATGATAGTGTCATTTGCAAAAGGAGATGGGTGATTTTCATAGTCATTGTTCCTTCGATGCTACGTTCCTTGAGAATATTGCTTTCATTTGTATCTTTTGTTTTTCAAAATTTCTTTGTCGCCATGTTAGTATCATGTCATGTCTGTGTTGTGTGTTGGTATTACTGCTGCTTAGATATCAACCTTATTGGAAATTTTGTTTAGTTTTCTCCTTATAGGCTTATACATTCACTTGTAGGCAATACAATTCTGTTCTTAAATTTTGTAAAATAAAAGGATTGATCACAGAGCCTTTTATAGGGCAATTGTCTATTGTCTCAAATTCGTCTTCTTTTCTTGGTACTGGGATTTTCTTTTTATAGAGGGTCCAGATGCATGCTTATTAAACTCCCGAAAATTAGTGTTTAATCCAGATCATAAGGGGAGTCAGGATCAATGAGTATTACGCAGAATTGTGTGTGGATTGTAGGATCATAGGATTGTTGTGGGTCAATAGGATTTTACTTCTTAGGCTGAAATTGAATTGCTCAAGACTCGAGCTTTATAAATAATGCCCACCATGTAGTTCTATAGTTTCCAAATAGGTTTATTGGGTCTCCCTTGACCCATTTAGCCCAAAGCGTTAAAAAGTTAGGCAAAAATTAAACCAAGACCTGAGATTTGTTTTGGGCAACAACACTCCATCGACATTCAGCGACAGAGCCTTCTGCAGAAGCAGGCAGCACCAGTCACAGCTTTGCAGCCTTCAGGTCCTTCAGTAGCAGCAGGCAGCCCCAGTCGCAGCCCTTAGCTCCTTTGGCAGCAGCAGAGGAGAAGCAGAGCTCTTTAGCTTTCTGCCACTCTTCTTGTTTTGGCAGCAGCAGGCAGAAGAAGAGCTTGGCAGCCTGCTTTTTCTTCATTAGACTTGAGATTTCTTCTTGTTTTTGAAAGCTAAGAAGAGGGTATTGTAGTTTGAAACTCTGAAACTCTGATTTATTCTTCTTGAGAGTTGAAACTTGAGAGTTCCTTCTCCTCCTCCTTTTTCTTCTTACGGTCTGAAATTCTGAATCTTTTTTTTTTTTTGGCGTAATTCATGGCTGACTTAAAAACTGAATTTATTACTTAGTATTATGATTTTTCAGTTTTCAATTTATTAAAATGTTGTACTTATTAACTAAGCTTCTGATCTTAAGAATTATCATTAAATTCCATATGCATTGATTTTTAATTTTTATTTTACATTATATGTAGAATCTTATGATCCTTGATCCAATCCTATAATCAAATCCTGTGGACACCCCCCCCCCCCCACCCCCACAATGCCAAAAACAATCCAGCATAAGATCCCGATCCTGACAACCTTGTTTAGGTGGGGGGGGGGGTGATGTATTGAAATTTTTTTGGGTGATATACGGTTGATGTGCTGTCCATTTATTGCTTTGTGACAGATATAGAAACATTTGTATGTCCATGAATTTTAGTAACTCGGAATATTACTGAATTGAAGCTGAGTTTGGGAAGGAAGCCTGTATTATTAGAGTTCTTTCCTACATTACCAAGCTGTATTATTCTTTAAAAAAATCAATCTATTGTTTTTTTACAAGGCATTTTGTTTAGTTTATCAAAATGGTGCCTAGTTGACTGGCTCTTTACCCATGATTACCAGGCAGGGAGATATCTATGTCAGATGAACATATATCAAAGCAAAATAGATTTTGAAGAACTGTAATGCAAATGCTGAGAGATTGCAGTTATTTTTTGGGGAATTCGAAATTAATATGACAAAATGACAGTTTATTGAATACAAAGCCCTTTACTGAGCAATTGTCTCAATTTCACCCTGCCCCCTTTTTATACTAGGAGATTCTTCATCAGAGGATTTAGGGGAGTGTGAAAAACATTTCCTGTGATATTTGGTTGATCTATTCATTTATTGCTTGCTTACATGTATAGAAAGATGTGTGCGTACTGGAATTGTAGTGACTCAGAATATGACAATTCATTGAATAAATTTTCTTGTATTGAAGCTGAATTTGGGAAAGAAGCCTGTATATGTTAAGAGTTTTTTACCTGCATTACCAGGTCTTATTTTTCTTTGTTAAAAAAAGAAGAAGAATCGATAGTTTTTCTACATGGCATTTTGTAACCATTTTGTTTCCATTAGTTTATCAAAGCAGTGCCTAATTCTCCAGCTCTTTACCCATGATTACCAGACAAGGAGATGTCTACATCAGATGAAGATGTCACAAAGCTATATAGAATCCGAAGAACTGTAATGCAAATGCTGAGGGATCGGGGTTATTTTGTTGGGGAATTTGAAATCAATATGACAAAACAACAATTTATTGACAAATATGGAGAGAACATGAAAAGGGAAGATCTTGTTATCAATAAAGCCAAGAGGGATGATAGCTCTGACCAGGTATGCTGTGCATTCTATTGTCTGTCCTTCAAGCTCAAAAGAAATCCGCTATCCTCTTCACTATTTTGCAGCTGTTATCATAGTATGAACTGTATTTTTGTGCAAGGGATCGATGAACTGTAATTGATATGTGTAGTTGTGTTCATGTTTAATTGTTGGATATTGTCACATTCATTGGAGTGGGCGTCCTTGTCTTTTTTGCTTAGCTGACGTTATTTTGTTTGCGGTTAATTGAAAATTTTATTTTGGTTACAAATTACAATAATGAAGAAAGAAGTGTTTATATTTTATAACTTTGGAATTTTACCCAATTTTTTTGGTCTTTGGTCATCTTTAACACAAAGTGCCCTAGAGTTGCTTATATATATTTGTATTCTTGTGAATCATATGCTATTACACAGATATTGATGTTGACTTTTTGAATCTACGACTTAATAAATATAAGAGGTGGTAGTTTTCTTTTCCCTCTCATTTGAGTTTTTTTTTTTAATCTGAAATTTCATGTTTGCAGAGCTTTGTGTTTTGCATGCAGCTGTCCTGTTAGTCTTTCTGTTCTTTTGTTTTTCAACTTACTGGTGGTTTCATCTTGGTCAGATCTATGTTTTCTTCCCAGAGGAGCAGAAGGTTGGTGTTAAGACAATGAAGACTTACACGAATCGCATGAAGTCAGAGAATGTTTTCAGGGCGATCTTTGTTGTCCAACAGAATTTGACGCCTTTTGCCAGGACATGCATAAATGAAATATCTTCGAAATTCAATTTAGAGGTTTTCCAGGTGCAAAAAAAATGCTTTCATGATATTGTAAAGACAAATTTGGTGGTTAGGATTTGCTAACCCTTGTGCAATATTTTCATGTTGAAAATATCTTGAGTATCTGCAGCTTTACTTATCCCAAAAATTCATGATCTGAAATATCAGCAGTATCAGGACACTACATGTTCACTAGGGTATGGCTTGTTAATTTCTATCTCATGAATCTTTGATTTGTTTAAATGTGTGCCATTTTGACAACAAGAGTCATCTAACTGCTTATATTTTTGTTAGAATAAATGGCTAGGATCATTTAGAGAACAGTATTTCAAAGTTGGAATCACAGTTGTGGGGGTTTAGCGGGATTACATTCACTTTTTATATGCACTGCTGCTACTGCTTGTCCTTCTATTTGCTAGTAGAACAACATTGACATTTACAATTTTGTTCAAGTTCAACTTGCATAGCTATGATCTGTTTAGATAGTGGTAGTTTATTGTGGACTTGTATAGGACAACAGGTTTATGCATTGCATATACATATTTATGCATTATTTTTGTTAGTCATATTATTGATGACCTGCCAGTTGAATCAACATGGAGCTGTGGTTTACAATGGTCTTAAAAGTCGGACTACTAGCATATTGTGAAGTTGGGTAACATGTACAATAATGTTATTTGTGATTTTATTCCAATAATTGTATACAAAGTATTGGCATACAAATTCATAGAAAATGTTGAACTTACTTTGTGGCTGAAAATTTATTAATAGAAAAATGAATGAACTAAGGAAGATTCATGAAATTTTTTTCCCCATGTAGCTTTCAGGATTTGTTGACTGTCTAATTGGAAAGATTATTAGTGTTATCTAAATGACCAACTTAAACCCACTATGTCCAACATCTTGTCATGCTACAAAGAACTCAAAAGCTCTATGCAAATAGCATCCCCAATAGTCGGGGTCGGATACATGAATCTTTTTTTGCCCATTTACATGATTGTGGGCAATTTCCCCTAGCAATTTAAGGTCTATTTAATCCTTATTATCTCATTTTGAGTTACCTTAGGTCTACCCGTACCATTCTACTGCTAGTAACAGTAATTACCTCACTCCTGACCGGTGCACTATTTGGACTATGCTTTAGATATAGTCTAAAATTTCCTTTAAATTGTTAAAAATTTCGTTGAAATTTCTGCTTACCATCATCCTTGAAATTGAAGCAACAGCTGATTTCCGTCTTACATAATTTCTGTTGAAATTTCAACAAGTAATCCAAAATTTATTGAAATCTCAAATTTTAGAGAAACTTATTAAATTTTAACTATAAAATGAAATTTCCTTGGATTTCAAATGTGTGATCTAGACATAAAGTGAAATATCTCTCTCTCTCTCTCTCTCTCTCATTGAAACAAAATATTGTTTCGAGGGCTTTTGAAATTATATGAAAAATTAAATTTACAACGACATTTGATTTAACCATTCATGTCTAAATTATCTATATTTTTATAATGAATAGCACTTGTTAGTCGTCCCAGCTGGGAGTATATAGAGTCAGAGGGGGGAGGGGATGAATGGACATTTTTGCGTATATTACATTTCTCTACAAAATAAAAACTCTTGGCAAGATTCAAGTAATTAAATCACAATATATAAAATAAATCAAGCACAAGACATAAATAAAGAGTATAGGGAGAGAAAAGCTTAAAACCAGAGATTTAACGTGGTCCGACACCAAGCTTACGTCCACGCCTTAGCACCAAACCAAGGATTCCACAATCCACTATGAATACTCTTTCACGGGCGGAGCAAGCCGTACAACTCAGGTACCAAACCCTACACTCGGGAACAAATCCCTACCACGCTCACCAAGAGCCTTCGGTTCACCAAGAATCTTCACCAAGTTTGGTTCACAAAGAACCTTACAAGAAAATGCTTTACAAGATGATGCTCCTCAACGGTTTTTCTAAGCTCTCTGAAATTGTCGACGGTTTCTTGCACACGTCGACGATTACCCCAAATCAGAAAAACTCATCAACACGAAAGTTGTGAAATTTTTTCTGAGCTTTCCATTGACACCAAGATAGTCCTTTTTTGACTTTTCTAGCAAAAGTTATGCCCCAAATACCGAAGGGTGTTCAGGAAATTTGATCGGTGCATAACTGGGGTTTTAAACCCAACCAGAAAGCTTTTTAATCACTTAAAACATTCTTGGACAAAAGTATATAAAAGATATTAAGTTTATTAAAGATTAAAACTTGTCCAAGTGAGTTTCTCATTGAATATAAGATATCTTGTTTGATAAACACATTTGAAAGCTCATTTTGATATCTTATATGTCAATATGTCCTTTAATGAAAATATGGTTGACTTCTTGAGGCTTTAGGACATAAACCATGTTTTGATAAGACTGGGACCAAGTATGAAAATGATTATGAAACCAAGATGTTGAAAACTTGTCCCTTTGAAAAATAGAATTGAGTTTATGATTGTTTTGACAAACTCTTTGAATTAACTTTGAAACCCATGAAAGATGAGTTTGTGACTTTAGGTTAAATCCATATAAACTCAAGTGTCCTAGTATGCATGCATTTGCTCAACTCTTGCTCAGAAATCGTGAATGAAACAAAACCGCAAGAGTTACAAAATGTTCCTACCTCACACAACCCATATTACATATAATTCAACGTAAAGTTTCCTTTGGTTGTGCTTGGGTTCATCCGAGTATGTGACATTTTGATCTTTCCTACTTTGATTGTCAACTCGGTCCAATCTTTGCCTTTGATTCAGTACTTCATGAATTCGTCATTGAAACCTGTATTAAGCATGATCCGCAAAGATAGGAGACACTAGGAACCACAAATAGGTTAATATCATCAAAACATATTAACCATAATTATGTAGCCCCCACGACTAACAATATTTAATTGATTAATGAATTTCATTTATATTACTGAATATGTTTAATATACATACTATATTACAAATATGTTCAATACATATACTATGTTACAACTATTGCACCTCATACACAACATAGATGTATTTAATTTATAATATATTAGTCCTAGAACTTACATTGTAATGTCTATTAACCATTTCTAAAGTAGCTGTATTTAATTTATAATATACTAGTCCTAGAACATACAATGTTATGTCTATTAACTATTTCTAAAGTTTCATAAAAGAATTCCATGCTTTATTACTAATTTCCATCATTTTTAAAAATCAAAATTGAAATTGACATCGAAATTAAAATTGGTATCAAAATTTCTATACTTTTGGAGCTTCAAAATTTTAGTCAAAATCAAAATTTAAGAGAGGGGGGGGGGGGGGGGGGGGAGGGTGAATTGGGTTTTAAAACTTTTTGGCTAATTTAAACATTTACAAGTCACCACATATCATATCCCATTTTCACGTGTATGTAAATTAATAAAACGATAAATGCAAACATACACGTGGAACATATCTTATTTAAATAGAGGTGTGCATGCAAATAATTATAACGATAAATGAAAGCATACACATGCGGAAGTTAAAAGTGCAATAATTAAATGAGATAAGGAGAGAGAGACACACGATATTTGTTATCGAGGTTCAGCCAAACCAAGCCTACGTCCCCGTCTTGGGCATACCCTCCAAGGATTCCACTATCCCTGCTCACTCAAATGGGCGGAGCAGAAGCCGTCACAACCTTTCCTTATGGGGTAAGGTAAACTCAGCTCAATTACAAAGCTGAGCCCAACTTGTCCCTCTTACGAGGCAGAGACTCCCCAGTTCAATTTTGTAAGATTTTATCTTTTTATGAAAATGTTTTGTATGAAGTGTAGGTGCCCTAAGGTCAATCTATGATCATCTGAGCATTCATTCCATATCATGCAGATGCATACATTATTATAGACCAAAGATAAAAAATTAAATGCAATTACAATTAAAATAAACAAGTGTCTTCTTTTTTCTTTGTTCTTCTCTTCATGGAATACGCTAGTATGATGTGAGCTTTAAGTCCTTTCTGGCTTCCATCTTCTTCTTCTGTGTGTGCATTTTGAATTGAAAACCTGTTCAAAACACTAACCACACACATGAGACACTTGTGTTTGTCAACATCAAAATAGAGATTGGACTCAAAAAACCAACAGCTGCTCCTTCCTTATCTTCTATAGGTGCTGTGCCTAACTTATTGTGGATATATTAATTCCTTAATTTATCTGTTAACATTGTACCATTCATCTACCTTATCATTATCATTTTGGCAGCTTTTACTTTTTGGATATGTTGTTTCTTAATTGCCCAACATTTTGATCCATGTAGCATAGCAGGTTTTAACAATTGTCCTATAAAATTGTCTTTTTGATATTAAGGATATTCTATGATCACACAACATGCTATACACATTTCTCCATTTTACCCAACCTATTAACTCTGCATTACATCTTCTTTGTTTCTTCTTTGACTTGCATAATAGCTACATGAAGGTTTCGGTGGTTTGATCAAGAATTGGTGGCTTAGCATGCAGATTGAAGGGAAGGCCATTTATGTGGCTGCAACTAAATTAAAATTGCTAGAAGAAATGCTGAAGTGGTGGAACAAAAACATCTTTGGCAATATCATTCTTGAGGAAATGAGATTTTGAATGATATAACGGAGCTCGAAGATCAGGAGTTTAGAGAGTCTAAAAGTTGATAGAGCAAAAAGAGTTGCTCTTAAAAAATAGAAGCCCTTGCTGAGATATTAGCTTAGAGGAGATAGCCTGGAGACAAAAATCAAGGGCCCTTTGGTTGAAGGTAGGAGACAGGAACACCAGATTGTTCTACTGCAAGGCTAATGCGCATTGTAGATATAACTTTTTGATAAAAGTGGAAGTGGATGGTGTTCTTCTTGAGGAGGAGAGAGATTAAAAGGAGCACATACAGCTTCTACAAAAATTTGTATACTGAGAAGGAATCTTGGAGATGAGTTGTTAATGGTATGTCTTTCAAAAATCTTAATTTCTCCATGGCTTGATGGCTGGAAAGGCCCTTTGAGGAAGAGGAAATTGATTCAGCTCTCAAGAGTTGTAATGGGACAAGGCTCAGGATCTGATGACTTTAATATGGCTTTCTTCCAAAAGCACTTGGACCTCCTTAAGCAACACATACATCAATTCGACCTTTCTCTCTCTGATCCCTAATAGAGCGGGGTCTCTAAGTATTAAAGACTTTTGTCCCATCAGCCTGGTCAGTAGCTTGTACAAACTCCTCTCCAAAGTTCTAGCAGCAAGACTCAAATTGGCGATTTCAAAAGTGGTTGGGAAGCACCAACATGCCTTTGTCACAGGTAGAATGATCATGGATGCTGCCTTTATTGTGAATGAGGTCATTGATACCTATTTAAAAGGATGAAAAAGAGGATTAGTTTGGTAATTGGGTATGTATGAAAAAAGGCCTTTGACCATGTGAATTGGAACTGTCTGCTTTATATCCCCAAAAGGATGGGTTTTGGGCAAATTTGGTGCAATTGGATAAGTCATTGCATTCCACCACTTCATTCTCTTGATTAATGGCTGTCCTACGGAGTTTTTCAGATCATCATGCAGTTTGAGCTAAGGAGATTTTTTCCCTCTTTATTTTTCTTGGTTATGGAGGTTTTGAGCCACATGATGACCAAGGTAAACGAAAGTGGCCTTTAGGGGCTCAACATCGGAAGGAGCAAAGATAATTTTCCTGTCTCCTACCTTTTTTTTGCTGATGATATTATTGTTTTTGATCTTGTTCAAATTCTAAACCTTAGATGCATCCTTCTTGGGTTTGAAGCAGTCACAGGTTTGAAGGTGAACTTGAGCAAGAGTGTTATCATTCCTATGGGGCCTTGTAATCGTGGTCCCTTCCTTGCAGAATTCTTGGTTGTAACCTTGGAAGCTTCTCTATTTCCTACCCTGGCTTGCCTTTGGGAGCCAAGTTCAAAGACAAGGGTGTTTGTTATCCAATAATTGGTAGATTTGAAAGGAAACTGGCTGGCTGGAGGAGGACATATCTCTCCAAGGGTGGTACTCACTCTTATCAAAAGCACCTTAGCCAACCTCCCAGTTTATTTTGTCTCTGTTTACCATCCTAGTGCAGTGGCTAATCAATTGGAAGGTATTTAAAGAAGATTCCTTTGGGGGAACATGAGAGGAATTTAAATATCATCTTGTGAGGGTTTGGTCTTAGATCCCTTCCCCTCTTCAACTAGACACTCTTGCGAAAATGAATGTCAAGTTTCATGTTTGAGAATAATCATTTTTGATGGAAGCTATTGTTTTTAAAATATGGTCTTTATCACTACATTTGGGCGTCTAGAGAGGTGGTTGATGGTTATTGTACAAGTGTTTGGAAATTCATTAGAAAAGGGTGGGAACACTTATTTTTTTCTCACATTCATTTCAATGTGGGAGACGTAAAGGATGTGTTTTTTTGGCATGGTGTTTGGTGTGGTGGCTCCCAACTTGGCACTTCATTCCTATCTATTTATAGACTTTCCTGCAACAAAAATGCCCTCATTGCCATCACTAGAGACCCTTAACCGATGAGAACCTTTGGAACTTTCCCCTGTTCAGAAATGTGTTTTGATTGGGAAATTGAGTCTCTTATTGATATTTACAGCAGCCTTTACAATGTTCAAAGCCAAGGCTCCTCCAACAACCTTAAGTGGTCCTTGAGAAAGGAAGGAACTTTCATAGTCAAGTGCTATTATAACCACCTTAGCTGTTCAACAGAGTGTACCAACTCTTTTCCTTGGAAACCCATTTGGAAAATAGCAACCCTTCCAAGGTTGACTTTTTCACCTTGGAGACCGCAATGAGGAAGATCCTTACCCTTGAAAACCTTCAAAGAAAGGGCATCTCTACTGTGAATAGGTGTTTCCTATGCCTCAAAGAAGCAAAATCTATGAATTACATCGTTCTCCTTTGCCCTTAGACCAGGAGTCTCTAGAGATTGGCTACTTCTTTGGTCAATTAGAAATGGGTCATTGTAGCGTCGGTTGAGAGCAAGATTTGGGCTTTGGAAAGGGATTTGCTCCAACAAGCTTGAAAGGAGAGCCCTTTCTCTTATTCCCCTTGCTATTTCTTGGCAGTTTGGAATGAAAGAAATAGAAGGGCTGTCAATGGGACAGTTTCTTCTTTGTAGGTTGTCAAAGATAATTGGATTTTCATGATCTCAAATTGGCATTGTGGGTTGCCCATGAGGGACCTCCCTATTATTCTTGATTTCTGGGATGTACTTGAGTGATTGGTGTTTGTTTTAGTTTGTTGTGTTGGCATTGTACTTGAAAGGCATTCTCTTGATGCCAATTTGTCTTTAATAAAGTTTCTTTACTTAAAAAAAAAGACTAAAATTACATTTCATATATTTTGTCTTATTTCTATATATACCAAGACCTCTAGATTCTAAAGCGTCTCTCCGTAATTCTAATTTAAATTATATTCTACCCCTTTCATCAATCAAGACAATATCATTTGTAAACAACATATCATGGAACCTCATTTTGTATGCTCCTAAAGTTCATCCATCACTAGTGCTAGAAGATAAGGGCTTAAATTAGATCCTTGATGTGCTTATATTATGACTGGAAATTCCTGAGTCCCTCCACTCCTAGTGCTAGCTCATACTCTATCCTTAATGGCATCAATGTGCCTATTTGCATAGTTTCTCTCTGTCTGTTAGTCTCTCTCTCAAAACCCACCAACTTCCCTAGGTAGTTGGTGTCTATCATAGTCATCGTCTAAGTCAATAAAATCATATTCAAATCCCTTTTCTTTTCTCTAAACTTTTTCATTGATCTTCTTAAAATATGTATGACTTCTATAGTCAATCTCAGGTATAAAACAAAATTGATTTTTTGAGACCCATTTTTTTAATTTTAGTCTTGGTTCTCAATTACCCTATCCCATAGTTTCATTCTATGACTCATAAGTTTAATTTTACAATAGTCATTAGAGTTTTGAATGTGTCCTTTAGTTTTGTATATAGGTATCGAAGTGTTTTTCCTCCATCCATTTGACATTTTTGTAGTTTTTTATAATTGTGCTAAATAAAAAAGTTAACCATATAATTTTGTTATCACCTAGGTGTTTCCAAACTTCAATTGGGATATCATTTGGGTCCTTTATTCCATTATTCATCTTTTTTAGTGCAAACTTAACTTCATTAACCTTATTTTTGTGAATAAATCTCAAAATATTAGCCTTTTCCTCATTTGTTAATTCTATGTTAGGTTTTCTATTTGGTTTTCATTAAATATCTTATTAAAATAATTTTTCCGTCTTTCGTTTATGTCATCTCTTTAATCAAGACACTGTTGTATTTTTTTTTTGGATACATTTTACATTACCTAAGTTCTTTCTCTTTCTTTCTCCAGCTCTAGCTAGCTTAAATATGTCCCTTTCCCCATCTTTTTGATCTAACTTAACATATAAAGTATTATATGCTCAGCTTCACTAATGGCCTGCTTTAGATCTTTCTTGCCTATTTATACTTTTTGAAGTTTTCTATGTTTCTATATTTTTGCCATGTTTTATACCAAATCTTTTGTCTTTATGGATTTTTGGACTTCTTGATCTTACCACTAACTTTTCAAAGTTTGCCTTTTCAATATTCTGAACTTTTTTTTGGAGACTTCAAAATATTGTACTTCTCTTTGTTTACATATATTTAAAAACAAAATTGATTGATCAGGTATGCTTTTATCTCTTCTAATTATTTGTTACTTGATGGCTGAAATGTTTGACTCTCTCAAAACAGTTTTTGGTGATCTAGAAAACTGGTCCAGTACCTCATCGACAGAAATTCTGAAGGAGTACTGAATCAAGATAATTGTTTTGCCTGATTTAAGTTTTAAAATTGTTTTCAGGAGATTTTTCTGTGCTGCATCACTTGATTTTTTTTGTTTCTTTCAGGCATTGTCGTACCATACAGCTTAATTTGATTATTATTATTATTATTATTATTATTCGTTTTCATTATCCCCTTGGGCCATCTTTCATATGCAATAATTGCTGTTATAGTTACTGTATGGTTTATCATCTTTAATTCTTGGATTTAGAAAGAGGAGATTAATGTTTATTCAATTCTGTGGATGCAGGAGGCTGAGTTGTTGGTGAACATTAAAGAACATGTTCTCGTTCCTGAGCATCAACTTCTTACTGATCAAGAGAAGAAGACTTTGTTGGAGAGGTATACTGTCAAAGAAACACAGGTGAGTTTTGTGCAATTTAGACGTTACTCTTGTTGGATTTCTTAGGGTATGAAGATACAAGATTTTATCAAACAAAGGCAATCAAAGGGAACAAAACTGTTGAATAGATTCTAGAACTTCCTTAGAAATTGTAACATTAGAAGAACACGTCTATAATTGAGCAAGGTGGTTGGCTACTGGATTTCCAGTGTGCTTCATATGGAGTGAAGAACAGCGGTGGAATTGATTTCCAATATACCTTAGCTCAATACAGTATTATATTTTATGAATGCCTCCATGCATAACGAACTTCCCTTTAGGTAAGAGTTAGGTAGACTGCCTTCTGAACTATCTCAACAAGCATGTTAATAGTCGTGCCTTATGTTTCCATCCATGCTGAACACTGTAAGCTGGCTATCATGATTAAAGATCATCATAGGCTTGGAAGATGAAGATTTCCATTGCTTTTCTGTTACTTTGAATGAGCTATTATCCTTAATGTTATGAGAGATTGGTGTGGTGGTCCATATTTCTGTTGATTCTCAATGACAAGTTCCGCAAAAAACTGATATTTCTGTGTTTTCTGTGTTTCGGCATTTAGCTACCTCGGATTCAGGTGACTGATCCAATTGCAAGATATTATGGGCTGAAACGTGGGCAAGTTGTGAAAATCATCCGGCCAAGTGAGACTGCAGGCCGTTACGTCACCTATCGATATGTTGTATGAGTTTTCTCTGGCTTTATATTTGTTGAATTGTCCTCTTGACATCCCAGTTTTAGCTATAGAATTGACTTTTGTTTTAGTTGAAAGTGCAGGTTACACAAACTAAATGGTTGACACAAATGGACAAAATGTAGACATGATCTTGCCAAACTCTGGAACTCATTTTGGTTTACCTAGTGCCATGTAGTTAGCGTTTGCGTGTGAATTTTAGGATCTGAGCACTTAGCAGTGTGTGTGCGTGCTCTATTGTTGTGATTTGCGGCCATTTTCCTTGGGAAATCCTAGTTGTATTTCAGTGATAAACACGAGTAGCTCTCTCTGTCTCTCTCATTTACATTTGAAAACATGGATTTGGATTTTTATAGATTTAGATAAAATGCGTGTCTTTTCAATTGGAAAGGAGCAGAGCCTCTCTCTGCCCCTGTCCTTTTTTTGTTTCAACCTAATTCATCTTTTCAATTGGAAAGGAGCAGAGCCTCTCTCTGTCGTTGTACAGACCTATGTTTGGTTTCGGTTATTTTCACAGTTGTATCTTCTGAGCTCAGGCTTTGATTTGGTTAGCCAGAGTACTATTGGGAAACTTCTTCATGACCAGAATATTATCTATTATTGGACAGCAAATTTCAGGCTTATTTAGTCGTGGAAAATAGCTTTTCTTTTTTATTTTAATTTTTGAAAGAATTATAAAAAGCAAATAATTTTTTTAAAATAATTTTGTAATATTTGTATAAAAAAAATGAATAATTATAAAAGTTTTTGACATTATTTGCCCTGGAGAAGGGGAGGGGGTTTGTGTTGGTAACTTTAGTGTCAATTAAATGCTAGAGTACTCTCCATCAATCCAAAATGTGCTCCCATACATTACTAGTCCTGCCCATGGGGCGTTTAGCACATGAAGGGTTCCCCTTCCTCATCTGGGTTAGTTGTTGGGCGGTACTTCTGCTTCTATAGAAGGGCTTTTTCAGCTTGATCGGCATGGTGTGAAGAGGAAGTCCTTTAGTTTGCCTTTAGGTGTATGAAGGTATCTATTCGGGCTTCTAGACTGCTTCAAGAGCAGGTAGAGCACTGTTCTACAACCGTGGTAAGTACTCATCTCATCTCACATCATCGATGATCCTCTAGATCGAAGAGTTGCCCATGCCTGCTTGGCAAGTAAACTGTGGCTCGTTGAAGTCCTATACCGATCTTCCTAGAACCCATACCACATGTATGCATAAATATTTTGATAGAAAGCCTAGGCAATTTGTGATTTTTGTTGCTATACCCAAGAGAAGGAATTGTGATCGTTCTACATTTTTTTTTCCCCATTACTATCAGGAATCAATTTCCCAAAAAGTTATAAATTTTATCGTTTGGTTTGGCTGAGGCCGCTAAGGTATGCCTGATGGATCTTGGACAAGGCCACTTGGGTTAAATTTGGGTGTTAGTGTTTTAGCAGTGGGCTTTTCTTCTGGATGCATATGGTATATTGGATGAAAGCATTTTCATTCCCTATCTAGTTTCATACAATTATTATTACTATTATTGTTACTATTTTTAATGATCGAAGACCAAAAAAAAACTACCGACCAACTTTATCCGTGCGTATTATAAAGGATAATGAACTTTTTTGTTTTTCTTTTCTGTATAAATATTTTTAAATATAAAAAAAAGAAAGGATAAAACTGCATGCTTGGCCAAATAAAACCAAACCCTACACTGAAAATGTACATTAATTCAAAGGCTTCCAATGAGATCTAACATAATGAAAGATTATGATATGAATTCACGTGCACTACACTGTTGCCTGTGGGCTGTGCATATTTTACCCTTACCACAAGTTGAACTATATTTAAAGAATGATAATTCTTAGATTCATGAGCATAGAAAAAGAAAGCATGCAGTAAACAATGGGCGAGCTCATTGAAAGCAGCTATGCATCCATAATTAAACACAGCATATTTCACTGTTGAAGAATATGATGTCATCTCCCTAACTAATACACAAAGCATTGACAAATCAATGAGATTCAATTTATTGGCATAAGGTGGTGTTTTGGAGTATTTGAATTTGTGTGATCTTAAAAGAAGGAAAAATTATATTTTATCTCGACTCATATAAATTTAAATTTATGGCTCTAAATTACATGCTCCCAAATAACCAATCTTTTATTTCATGTCCTTTTGCAATGCTAGAAGTAATAAAAATAATAATTTTGTTAATAAAAAATAAAAAGAGAAAATGTTAATTGATGTTGGTGGGGAGATCAGTCTTTGCATTTTTATTATCTCATACTGTATTTTAATATGCATAGTGTATTAGAAGACATTAAATAATGTTTCTGAGCCTACTTCCAACCTGCACTATTTTATTAAACGTGGTATCCTTGGCCAACTAGCTAGACACCTATATTTTATGAAATATTTTTTTTATCCAACCTCTCTCTCTCTCTCTCTCTCTCTCTCTCACACACACACACACACACACACAAACCCACAAATTTAACCTCGGTAAGTACATCAATCTCTAAATATTAATTAAAATATATATATATATATATATATATATATATAAGAGACTATATATTTAGGAATGCGTGATGTTTGAATAAAGCCAAAATTTTATGGTTGATGAGTCAAAAAAAAAAAAAAAAAAAACTTATAAGAAAATCATTTTATATAACATTAAACACACACATGCGCGCCAAGGCCCATTGCATCCGCCTAAGCTCTTTCCATGACGTGTTAGAATACCGTTGGTTCTTTATAAAATGAGTGACTCGTGGGATTTTTTTTGTTGCTTGAACAATCATTAAGCAAAACAGTTATATGCTTTAATTTAAAACTCCATAAAAGAATCCTTCCATAATGCGAGGTATAAAATTCGTATCCATACATAATTGTCATGATATGAAAAACACACATGCACACAAATAAAAGTATATATATATATATATATGCAGTGTGCTCATCTCTATATTTTTTATATTGATCACAAGCAAATATTTTAATTCATATATATATGCGTGCTTGTTGCCAAGTCTTGCATATTCTAACCCTTTAGTTGTAGTCAATAAACTTTAGAATTCTCAAATCAAAAAAGTAAAAAAATTAATTCTTTACTAAATTATTTAACAGTAAATATTAAATATTAACTTTTTACAGAGAGAGAGAGAGAGAGAGAGCCCAATTATCATATAAAATAATGGTCATCCAATGGGGAAGTGGATTTGTAAATCAAAGACATATCAAGCAGAATCCAAGATAGATTTGGAGAGGCATGCATAGGGATGTTGGTTTTTGTGAGTTAATTTTTCCAGACAATGCAGATCAAGTGCATGAATGGTTCTATCATTCCCAGTCATATGTGGGTCTATTTTTAATTGTAGGGTCTTCTATTGGACACCTCAAATCCAAAGTAGCCAAGTGGAGAGCTATTAAGCACCTTCACATGTGAATCAGGAGAGCTCTCTTTGCAGTTTCCAAGGTCCCACTCCAGTTGTCCCAAGTACACCGCGACCACAATAATTCAGTCCAAGGGGACTCCTCCTTCCACTTTGTGCCCATTTTTTTTAACTACTATTCTTTAATAATGGAGTATCTCCCACCATGGTTAAACGTGGATTCTTTAAGCATTTCTTCTTTTTTTTTTTTTCTCCTATGACCATCACAAGTAAAGGAGATCTAGGTATTCTAATTTGACTCAATCATGCAACTTTCTTTAAGAATTTTTAAGCATACAACCACATGTTCACCAAAATCACAGGTTGTAAGGATAGTCTGCATATAAAAATGCTACTAGTGGATAAAATTTCTTTTCTTTTTATAGATGCAACTAGTAGATAAAGTTTTTCTCAAATAGAAATGCCAAGTGTTAAAGCCATATATAACATATATGCTATCTGAGAAGGGAGCAACAAGAAAGTAGATTAAATATTTTAACAGATATACACACACATGTGCAAGAAGAGTTTAAATTACATGACGTAAAATTAAGTAGTTGGAGCACAAAAAGAAGTTTATATTGTTGGATCAAAAAACTGTATCAAAGACAATCTATTGGTCAAGTTTTGGTTTTGATTGAGAATTTATGAGATTTAATCACATGGATAAAAGTTAAAATCAAATGAGTGACTTAAAAAACTCAAAAAGATGCACTAATTTCGATTGCATTAATCAGGCTGGTTTTAGTTTGTGACTGAATAGAATCCAAATTCAATTAGCATGTGATACTAGGTGACTTTGAATCTAACCGTGTTACTAGCTAGAAACTATATGCATGACAGGTATGCTTGTAGCATAGATGAGAAGCACAAAAAATTAAGCTGTTTAGTAAGGAGCATTGATGAACAACTTGTGGTGAATCTTTATATGAGCAATTGGATAGTACTTTAACTAGAGTAGTTGAAATAGGGAGAAGGAGCTTGATGGCAACCTGTAGTGCAAGAAAATTATAATGTGCAACCAAACGGTGAACAATCTCAAGAAGTGAATGGTGTAAGCTACTCAAATAAACTGTGAAATAGTCAAAAAGTACTTCATACTAGAGTGGAAGTGAGATACAAATGAGTTTATACATGGGTGAGTCAAATAAATCATTTACTAAAGCTTATTCCTTGGAGAAGTGGCTAGTGCATTGGCATTGTAGTCGTTGAGTGGAGATTAGGCTTGTTGAGTGGAGATTAGGCTTGTTGTACAAAGAGTGAAGATGAGAAACCTACAAGAAATTCTAATTCATGATGTAGTTGAAATGAGGAAAACAAACTCATTGATTCTATGACATGAGGAAATTAGAGTGCATGGTAGGATAAAAAGTACTTCAATAAGTGAATATAATGTGCTACTTAAATAAATATGAAAAATCATTACACTTCAACAGTCAAGTGAGTTTTGATGGATTTATAAGTGATGTAGATGAATAAGTTGTTTGAACTTACAACTTAGACATTGAATACTTATATACAAGTAAGTTAAGACTTTTTAATTATTTCACAACAATAATAAACAACGAAATTACTGATTTACCTTTGAGAACATGCCTGGACCATAATCTTCATTGAGTGCATTTCTCCTTAAGAGCCACCTCGGTGCCAACTATTGTTCTTTTTTAATTTGCTAAAAGCTATTCGTGTGTGTGTGTGTGTGTGTGGTGGGGGGGGGGGGGGGCGCGCTACAATTGTTCTAGGTTTATAGCTAGTCATAGGTCCAATTGGACTTAATTGGTACATTCTTGGTTTATCAAAAGAATGATAAAATAATTTTTTTTTTTATTTCTTTTGTCTTGTAAATAAGCATTTCTTTAAAAGCATAATAAGATTTCCATGAAAGAGGTATAAAGCTCACTACGCAATGTAATTATAGTATGGTGGCCATAATATGACTCTTGTTTGCAAAACAGGTAGGTCAAAATCATGAGGGAGTTCCCTTATGGGGACATGCTTCATTTATGGACAAGGCAACATTTTGGCCCCAATATTGAACAATTGCTTATATAAATAGATGACAAAACATTTATTGAACTTCGCCCAATTGTTTTCCCTAGCTTAATAAAAGGATGCACCTATATTTTTATCCAAAATTTTTACTTAAAATTTGGATAGCAATGATGGTTGGATTTAACTAGCTATATTTATGGTCAATATAATTAGTCAGCACACTAGAGTTCTAAAGTCATTTAAACATATTATGTGACAAATCATGCATGTGAACAAACATAGACAAACCCAATTGGTATGGCCCATAAAGAAAGAAATTAACAAAAACCGTTCTTAAAATGTAAATATTGAAAAGGCTTAATGATAGTTAGTTTCATTCACACTAAAACAATTCATCAACCAAGGCTATAGACATGCTTTGTGCTTAATGCCCTTTTCTTATTTGGAAGCACAAAACAACAATTGCAAATACTAGAAAGTTATCAAGCACCCATTATATGCTAGAGACTCCAAGAAACTTGTTTCCACTCCATTGCTTCTTTCTAATCTTGGTAGTACTAGAGGGCTAAGGTTGAAGCATTCTTAGAAAAATTTTATTTTGTGAGTTTATTTTCCAAATGTTATACTGATCATGTGTCAAAACGTAGGTTTATTGCACAAAGGTGATGCTGGTTTTCTTCTGTAGGTTCATTGGATAAATGTCATTATTATCTTAAGATCACGAAGCTATTTGACTTAGCGGATAAATTCTTGTGTTAGTATAGTTGGTGTTGTTAGAAATTCTGAGAAAGGTTATGGTGATCTGACACAATAAGGCAATTGCACTCCACTTAATTATTTTTATGTTAGGCTTCAATTGCACATAGCCATAATTTTAAGATTCAAGTTGTATGACTGAAAGTGCAATTCCTTATGGAAGATTTGGGCCATCTAAATGAAAAAAAAAAAGTATCAATAGAGCTTTGTTCACCTAGAGAAATATGAATGAAAGATCTTCAAATTGTAGACCCCTTCATATTCATACTCTTGAGCAGAGCAAATGATAAGGCTACGACAATAGTTGCCATGATGATATCTAATCTCAACGAGATTGGACAGACATGGGATGCTTAAAGTGTGACATCATAACCATCATTTTCCTATGTGACGAGGATGACAGTCATGTATGGTGACATATCTAGGATGATGAGTAAGGTACTGAGCCAGGAAATCCCCAAATCAAATATAAAGAAGACTTAAAAAAAAAAAAAAAAAAAAATCCAAAGAAGAAGAAGATTAGAAAAAAAAAAAAAAAAATTTACTTGGTAAGTGAAACAAGTTGCTAACATCAACTACCATTCAATTAAGACATCTTGGATGAACCATTTTCTGGGACCTTTTAAACAACCTTAGATGGGCAGTTAAAATGACATGAAGGAACTAACAAATAATATGGAGAAATTTAGAACCATTATAATGTTTCATTTGACCTTTGATGCAATTATGGGCCGAGCTTTTATTTTTGATTTTAAAGGTGCGACTTGCCTGGCTTGGAATTTAGATCTACCACCTAATTTAATTAGTAACATTGACAATATTTGTTATTGTTCATCCTTGGATATGTACAACGGAAACACACAATCACACACGAATCAATCAACAACCACCAATGCAATCACTCAGTGATGAAATATACTCAAGAAGTAAACACTCAGTAATGAGAAGAATAAAAAACACAAGCAAAAACACAAGATTTACGTGGTTTAGCAATTTGCCTACATCCACAGGAGCAACAACATCTTTTCCACTATGAACCTTGCCAAAGCCTACAATAGGGTTACAAATCAATGATTATATGTGAACCCTAAACGTATGGGAACCTTGGATCATATCTAAACAATCCCTGTAGCAATCCTTAGAGGAAATTCCTCTGATTAGCCCAATCTATTGGCCCCTGAATTCAAAATACGTAACTTGTGCAAATCGAAACTGTTGACGGTTTGGAGCAGAAAGAAAATACCTCTGCATTCTGCCTGAAATCGTCAACGGTTAGAGCCCAAACCTTCGACGGTTATCATCCTGTTTGCAAACTGCTCTCATGCTCTAGCCCCTCGCTTCACGTAGCTTCCCTTGGTACATGCGCTTCCGCTCAAAATATGAGTTACATCCCCAACAATCTCCACCTTGGTGAACATTCACCACCTTGGAAATCTAAAAGCATAACTAGTGCTCCACCCAGGACAATAGATTTGGGCTCATCTCCCATCTAGCACTTGGAAACGTTGATAAAGTCCAAGCAATGCTTGAACTTTTCTGTTGTGACCGGATTTGTCAGCATATCAGCTGCATTGTCAGACATATGAACCTTCTCAAGAAGAAGTTCTTTTGAAGTAACTAGTTCCCTAACCCTGTGATACCGCACATCAATGTGCTTTGTCCTCGTATGGTACACCTGATTCTTTGTTAAGTAAATGACACTCTAACTATCACACTGTAGCAGAATTCCACCTTACTGGACAACCAGCTCTCTAACCACCGTAAGCCATAACGCTTCCTTGGCAGCCTCAGCCACTTCCATCTACTCTGACTTGGTAGTAGATAAAGCCACAAGCTATTGCACCACATACCTCCAATAAAGAGGTCCTCCCACAAGGGTAAATATGTACCCTGTGGTGGACCTCCTGTCATTTAGATCTCCTGCGTAGTCAGCATCCACGTACCCTGCTACCGATGGATCATTCTATTGTGCATTGAACACTATGCCTTAACTGGTCGTACCCCTTAAGTACCTTCACTTCATAGCCTCCCAGTGCTATCAACCCCGATTCGAGAAGAACATGCTCACCACAATGACATCATGTGCCAGGTTCAGCCTCGTACACACCATAACATACATTAGACACCTCATTGCACTAGCATATGAACCCTTGACATATCACGAACCTCATCATCCATCCTTGGGCATTGGGCGGTAGACAAGCTGAAATGACTCGCCAAAGGCATGCTCACCGGCCTAGCATTAGTCATGCTAAACCTCTCCAGCACCTTCTCCACATAGCCTCCCTGAGATAACCATAGTCTCCCTGCAGTTCTGTCCCTGTGAATCTCCATGCCAAGTATCCTTTTGGTTGCACCCAAGTACTTCATGTTGAACTCTTTTCACAACAAAGTCTTCAACCGATTTACCATGGTCATGTATTTAGCTGCAATCAGCATATCGTCAACATATAGTAGTGGAAATATAAGAGACCCATCCATAAGTTTCCTCACATAGACGCAACAATTGTACTCACACCTCCTATAGCCTATATGGGTCATGTTGGTTGCCCCAGCCCGGGAGTATATAGTCTAGAGGGGGTTTGAATAGACTCTTTTCGCAGAATACGTATTTTTCTACAAAATAAAAACTCTTTGCAAGATACAAGACATTATATTGCACTATGAATATAAATCATGCACAAGATATAAAATAAAGAGTGTAAGGGAGAGAAAGAACAACACCGGTATTTTTACGTGGTTCGGCATCAAGCCTACGTCCACGCCTTAGCACCAAGGCAAGGATTCCACCATCCATTATAATTGATCCTTCCGTAGTGGAGCAAGCCTTACAAACTTGGGAACAAATCCCTACCGCTCACAAAGAGCCTTTATCAATTCGGTTCACAAAGAACCTTACAACATGGTTCACAAAGAACCTTTCACACGAAGATGGAAGATTACAAAGAATGCTCCTTACAATGAGCAAAAATGATTTAAAACTCAAACCTCACACTATTCTCTCAAAAATTGAATCAAACACAATAAGTGAGTAAGAGAGAATGAGCACATGTAATGAAGAACTAATATGCAATGTGCTAGGTTTTGTATAAAATGATGTTTTTTACTAACAATGATCGAAGACCTTCAAAACCATGTTAATACAAGTTTAATAACTTATATTTATAGCCCAAGAGCCTTAGGAGCCATTAACTAGCCGTTGCGGGAAAGAAAAATATTTTATTTGGCAAACTAGCCATTTTCCGCCCGTTAGTGTCATTTTGCCCGTTGGACTCGTCAACGAATCCCCTGTGTTCGTCGACGAGGTCCTTAAATTAGAAAAATTCATAAAAAAGAAAGTTGTGGAATTTTGTCTCAACTTTCCAGGGACACCAAGATCGTCCCATTTGGACAGTTCTATAAAAAGTTATGCCCAAAATACCGAAAGATGTTCAGGACTTAAGGTTGCACTATGGTAGTGACGATTGCTTTGTTTTTTCCTTGTCAAAAAGCGTTTTAATGACTTAAAACATTCTTAGACAAAAGTATATGAAATATATTGAGTCTAATAAAGATTAAAACTTGTCCAAGTGAGTTTACCCATAAATATAAGATATCTTGTTTTATGAAAACATATTTGAAAACTCGTTTCGATATCTTATATGCTTAGTATGTCCTTTATTGAAAATATGCTTGACTTTTAGGACTTTAGGACGTAGAGCTAGTTTTTTAAAATCGGGACCAAGTTTTGAAAATGTTTATAACTCATATATTACTTAACACTTGTCCCATTTTGAAAACTTAATTGAGTATAGGATTATTTTGACAACCTCTTTGTTTTTACTTTGAAAACTATGAATTGTGAGTTTGTTACTTTTGTGTAGATCCTATATGCGCATGTGTCCTAGTATGCTTATGCAATGGCTCAACTCTTACTTAGAAATCATGCAAGACACACACCGCAAGAGTTATAAGACGCACTCACTCACACAACCCTTATTACATTTAATTTATACACAATAAAAACTCTGGGATGTGCTTTGGTGCTTCTAAGTCAGTGTTCTTCCGATCTTTTCTATTTGATGTCTACTAGGTCCGATCTTTGCTTCTGATTTGGCAACTCTGTGTATCTGACACTTTGTACCTATACTAGATAAGATCTACAAGGATGGAAAATACTAGAAACAACGAATAGGTTAATATCATCAAAACATATAAACCAAAATAGTGTAGCTGACAGGGCTAACAGGTCATATATGCCTTAAACCTCTTGTACCATTGCCTCAGAGACTGCTTTAGTCCGTATAGTAATTTCTTCAATTTGCAGACTAAGTGCACCTGCCCGAGTTGGCTAAACCCTTCTGACTGTGTCATGTAAATCAGCTCCTCCAAATCATAATGGAGGAATGCAGTCTTTACGTCCATATACTCTAGATGCAGATCATGTTACACCATTAGTCCTAACTCTACTCTAATGGAAGTGTGTCTGACCACAGGGGAGAAGATTTCATCATAATCTACTCCCTTCCTCAGCGAGTACCCCTTCGCTACTAAGCGAGCTTTGCACTTATCTCTTTCCCTTTCTGAAACGACTTCCTTCTTCCTGTATACCCACTTGCATCCAATTGTCCACTTCTCAGCAGGAAGCTCCACTAAGTCCCATGTCTATTTTTTATGAAATGACTCTATCTCCTCTAGTATAGCGCCTATCCAGATACCCTTTTTCTCACTATGCACGACTTCCTGATAGGTAGTCACTACAAAAAAAAAAAGGGTTATTAGTGAAGGATCAAAACCGTCACTAATAATCACAAAATCATCATTAATAGTATTAGTAACAGTTTTATTAGTATTAGTGACAATTTTGAATTAGTTGCTATACCTACCGTTACTAATAACTATTAGCGACGAATTTTACATGACTTCCTTAGGACTCAAAAACAACTATAATAATCAAATAATGCAAATGAATCCATGATTGATAAAAATTTCACTTAGCATATGCAAAAGTAAATTTAGAGATGAAGTTCAAAATTCATTTGAACTTCACTCATCCTTTCAAAAATGTTTTAACATTCAGCACACTATAATCATTCTCACAAATATGGTATATGACTTTGATTATTTTGGAAAAAACTTAACAAATTTTTGGCAGCATGCCGCCTATAAATAGAATATTTCCCAAACCTACAAGTCACAAAAACATGCAATTCACAAGAATTTGGCATCATATAGATGTTCAATGTGCTCAAGACAACCTTAGGATTCAAAAAAAATAAAATAAAATAATGATATGCATGAAAGTCCATAGAATTACATTTTCCAAAATTATAGAAGTTTAGAAAAAATTTGGCAGCATTTCGTCTGTAAATAGGACACTTTCCATATAGATATACTCCAAACTTGGTTGTTTACAATAAACAGTTCACAATAATCCAACCAGTAATGAATTTTATGAGTGCACAAGATCTTCATATTAGTAGACAATAAAAAACACACACAACATACAACTAAGGATGTTGCATAACCTAACTGAGAGGAATAGTGTTCCTAAACAATTCTCAAACCAAACATAAAACCAAATTTGGGAGCCAACAAAGGAAAGATAAGGAGAAAAAAACATAAAATAGAGTGTCCAATAATCAATTCAAATGAATCAGCTTTAGAGGACATCAATACTATGATACCATGTTGTAAAGTTAGAGATGTAGAAGAGGAAATAGAAGAAGATATGAGAAAAATTAGGCAATAGTTTCTTGGATTATACATACAACTCCAAGTTCACCCTCTTATATATTAATAATAATAAGACATGAAAAACTAGTCCGTCTAATCCTAATGTATAAAGCTGTCAATTAATGTACAGAAGTGTAAACTTGTCATCATAATTCTTGAAAATCAAAATAAAACCTCACCATGTGTTACATTTTCACTTTCATTCTATTAGCATAACATGAATAAAAAGTTCCATCCATTGGGCTTTTCTAACTTCGCAAGAAAAAAAACAACATAAAATAATGGTTTCCATTATTAGAAGTTCATTTCAGTGCATCATATTAAATAAAATAGGGCAGAACAACAAAAAGTTTTTGCACATCCTCGAAATGACTTAAGGGAAACATGAACATGAAAAGCCATCCACATACAACGACAAATATGAATATTAGATGAGCATCCAAGTTTTCTAAAACCAAAGACACCCTGAACTAGTTTCCAGCCAACATTTCCATTACTATCGAATAATATAAACCAAGTGTTGGACATGAGTGCATATATCTAGCATGCTAAAGAGTAACGCCTATCCAAAACAGCTTAACTTATTAAAACTAGAGCATACAAATGTGCAACTCAGTCCAACTGAGCTCAACAATAACACATATTTTTAGGACAATTTCTAGAAGGAAAGAAGTCAACAAAAGAAATGCAATGACATTCTTTTGCTCATGAAAACTACGGTCCATTTCTACTAGCAAAAAATTCAAAAATTTGTCTCCACGTAAGATCATAGTCTGTCCCAAGTACAACCAGAATCAATAATTTGTCAACATAAGACACATGTATAAGCATAATTAGAACATTACACCAGTCTATGTTTCATGACATTTTAAACGACTCATGTTTTAATGTTCATATAGCAAATACAACTTGAATGTGAAACCAGCTCACACATTAAAACACACATGCACATGAAAATTGATAGGAAAAAAAAGTCTTACTGTTTTTATTTGTATAATTAGAAGATATTTCAATTAGTGTAAACAAAAACCAACATGTTCATCATTCCCACATCAAATATATAAATTGTACAATTCCAACCTACATCAAGGAGGAGATAAGTGAAACACATAAATTGTACAATTCCAACACATGCACAAAACCCTAGCCTCTAATTCCACAAACTGCTTGTTCCAATCCTCAACTTGTTAGCTTTGGTGTATTCCCAAGAGGGGGGCGGGGGGTTAATTGCGTATTTAAAAATTATCGCCTAGGTCAATTGGTTTTAACAACAATATTACTCAACCTAGGGTCTGTCTATGCAATTATAAACTCAATCATTCACAATAGTAAAATATAAACATTCATGTGCTAGAATTTAAAATGCGAAAATTAAGAGCACGCACAAGAACTGTTATCGGGGTTCGACCAACTGTGCCTACGTCCCCGCCTCTAACTCGCAAGCTTGAGGATTCCACTCAAGCTCACTTAATGGGTGGAGTAGCACCGGTTACAACCAAGTCAATTAGCACAAGGCTGATCTCAACTTTTACAAATTCTCCTTGCGAGGCGGAGAATGCCCTAATAATCCTTACGGGCTGGATTATCGCCCCCTTAGGCCATGCCTAGAATACAATTGAATTACAATACAAATTGTGTACAATATAATGCTTCTATGATAAGCAGATATGTACCAATACAGATCAATCAAATGCACATCAACTACATAGGTAAATGTAAGCTCAGTGATGTGTATTTTTGTGCAAGCCACACTCAACAAGATATAATCGCAAGAATGTTCAAGAGTGTTCAATACAAGCAATATCCTTGAAACTAGATAAAGTAAATTTCAATAGCTAATAAAGATTCCAAAGATATCAATCAAATATTCAAACTAGCTCAATAAATTTTCTTCAATGAGATAAGCACACTACTAGTTTGAAAAATATTTTAACTTGTTGAAAGTATTTTTGCACAACAAAAATCAAAGCTATGGGAATCTTGCAACAACTATGCAAAGACCCCTAAGCTTGCTAATCTATCCCAACAAAGATTTATAATATGAAATCATTGGGATAAAACTTAGCCAAACTCCCAAAAAAATAATATCAATAATCAATCATGCAAGTGGGAGTTTTAGCACTATCTAGCAATTACAATCACACTCACTAAACTCTTACCATACCAAGATGTATCAAAGGAATGAGTATTTGAGGCTATTTGAGCAAAGTAGGATTTTAGTGTAGAGAGGATTCTTGGCTAATTATTTTTGTTAATTAATTTCTAATCTTCACAAATGAGCCTATATTTATAGGCAAGGTTAAAAATATAATCGTTTGGGACCTTCAAGGTATTATTAGAAAAGTTCTAAAATGTTTAGGAAGTATTAACCCAAATTAGCCTGTGTTTACCTCAGTTAAAATAATTTTAACCCGACAAGGTTCGGGTGGCTAAACCAAGGTTCGGTCGCCTGACCAAACTCATTTTTAAAAATCCTTAAAAATAGTTCAGCAGCCTGAGTGTAGATTCAGTAGTTTGAACAAAAGTCAGAAACATTTTTTCGTAGGTTCGAGTGCTCGGTCCTAGGTTTAGTAGCCCGAACGCATGTGTTCGGTCTCTCGGGGGCCTATTTTGAACTAAATTCCTCGGTAGCCCGAGTTGGTGAGGGGTCCCTTTCAGAGGGTTCAGGCGCTTGTGGAAGATAAGCACAAAAATGGTTTGGTCGCCCGAGAGCTAAGTTAACTGTTGACTTTTCAAACGCCATCATATGGTGTGAGCATTGAGTTCCTTATGGCATCAACTGTATCTTTACCATCCATGAGTGCAAAGAATTAACCTTGTTCATAAGCTCAGTGCACAGGTAAGATACATATGCTTTGTCAGCATCAAAAATAGGAATTAGACTCAAAAAGTCAACACAACCTCAGCCTCGACTTCCCGCACTCCAAATTTTTCATCTTATTCTTCAAATAAGCAACAACCTCCTTCTCACCTTCACAAGAACTCCTTAAAGGCACCAAAACCCATCACTAATCCCTCCTTCCTCCTCTTTTCCCTATCACTCATTACTTTGTTATCCTCTCGCAAACGAATGATCATCTCTTTAGTGTCTTTATACTCTTTCTTCAAGTTTTCCAATTTATCTTCAAGCAAACATTTACTGATCACGAATTAGATGCAACTCATCCTTCAAAAATGTGTAACAAGCTGATGGCATGAGAAGTTTGTCTGCATCATGAATCAGATGCAACCCAGGCTGCATTCTCATATCTTCAATATCTCGGCGAGCATTTGCATTGTCCTTTGTCTTTCCATTTATATCTAGTAATGTAAAAATCACATTCTCACAAATGTTCTTCTCGATGTGCATGACATCCAATTTGTGGCATAGTGGAAGATCTTTACGGTATGGCAACTCGAAGAAGATGCTTCTCTTTGTCCAATTCAACTCCCGCTCAGTACGTTTCCTTTTTCTACTCTTTGGTGGTTTTCCAAATTTCACATCTCCGATCAACATGAGCTGGTTTAATATCTCTTCCCCACTTAGTCAGTTTGGCTACAACCTTCGTTCAGGTTTTCCATTAAGGCTTCTGACACCACGAGTTCTCTAAGGATGTTTAAGTCGTAGAAAATGACGATGACACATAAAGAATAACTTGCGTCCATGCTTTAAGGATAAGGACCCAACATCCTTATTACACATTGGGCATGCTAAGTAACCTTTTGTGCTCCAACCCGATAGGTTTTTGTAAGCGGGGAAATCATTAATTGTCCACAACAGTGCAACATGCATTCGAAATGTTGTCCCGGTTTCCAAATCGAATGTCTCCACTCCTTTTTCCCATAGTTATTTCAACTCATCAATTAACGAACACAAGTAAACATCAATATCATTATTAGGTGTTCTCATTTCGGGAATAAGAAAAGACATATAAATGAAGGGCTCTTTTATACATCGCCATGGCGGCATATTGTATGACATCATCATAATTGGCCACATGCTATACAGGTTGTTTATGTTACTGAAGGGATTGAACCCATATGAAGCAAGGCGAAATGTGATGTTGCGAGGATCACTAGCAAACCATAGATGCATTTAATTAAACTTAGCCTAAGCTTTCCAGTCTACTGGATGGCTAAGGGTGTTTTCCTTCTGGAGACATTTCTCTTTATGCCATCTCATATCTGCAGCAGTCTTTCTGCACATGTACAATCGTTGCAGTTGCGGGATTAATAGAAAATATCGTAAAACTTTTTGGGGGAAATTTTTAGCCTTCTTCTGATTAGTTTTATACATCAGTTCACCACATTCTAGGCACTCGTTCGCATTTTCATCTTCACCATAAAAGAGTGCACAATCATACCTACACACATGTATTGGAGTGTAACCAAGACCCAATTCATGCATGAATGTCTTCACCTCATAAAAGAACTTTGGAAGTGTTTCACCATCAGGCAGTGCCGCCTTAATGAGGCTTATATGCATGTTGAATGCGCTCTGAGATAACCCATGCGTTGTCCTTGCATGAAACAACTTTATCAGGAACTCTTATTTTGAGAACTTTGTACAGTTTGGATATAGGGGCACCCATGCATCCCTTACGAGATTAGAAAATGGTTAACGAGTCGATTTAACGTACTAGGATCGCAAGTTATGGTACCTACTAAAGTAGATTCATCACCAGTACGTGACACACTAACATCGTCCGTATCCACTGCAATCCCCTTTTGCAAGTCACCTAACATTTCAATTAACCCTTCTGAACGTGTATCACCACCTACTATATTTGCCCCCTCATCTTCATTGTAACCATCATTGCTCTGAATTGCATAATCTTCACGGTGGAACACCTATGTTGTGCACCTTTGCTCCATTCCAAAGTCTAATAAATATGTATGAACCAAATTAATGTGTTTGAATGTTATGTATTGGTTTTTCTTGTAAGGATACCTTATTTTACTAGCTTTTTCTGTATGAGGATGCGCGAACTCTATAAAATCATGTACCCTTTTCACATATTCTAGCAAAAACCTACCCCGAGCGTTCATCCAACTCTTATCCATGTTCATTAATTACCCTATAACATGTTCAAGTAAATGGTGTTAATTACGTATTCTTAAAATGTTTGTGATGCATGCATCGTGAATCCTAAAATCAACCACCTTCTGTCTAAAAGGTATGGATCCTATCCCATTCAGGAATGTTGCATTCAAATTGTAGTCAATTACTCAAATTCCTTCATCATAGTCATTATAAATTTTGGCAGCATCTCCCCATGGCTCCCCCAGTACATGAGATGGGGGAAGTGAACATGTTGCTAGTTTTCCATCACTAACAAATTGTCACGAAACCCCACTATGCACCTAGGGAACACAAGTAGAGACGCGCTCGAAATATATAATGACAATCTACGAAGCTTGAACGATGACAATAATGTAAATACAACTTCCTAAACTGTCCACATTGGACAATTCAAGAATGGTTGAAATACAAACATCACTAATCATAAGTAAAACAAATAATTAACATGTTTAATTGATTATTAGTCTACATAGTATGACTAATAATCAATTAAATTTCAATAATTGTTTTGTCTCACATATACGATGAGGCATGAATGTACAGTAACCATTCTTGAATGGGTCTAAGCTTCAATGAACACATGAAATGGCAGTAATTAATTTGACATTTTATTTCATATGACATTTAGTTCTTGGCCTTTCACTGTATTCTATACATTATTGTTCTTAGCCAAGTGTTTTAGATTTTCAATGATAAGCCTACTATGCATCTTTTCTTACGAATTTGAACACATGAGAGGCGTGAATTAGAATGACTTTTGTTGGCCTTACAAGGTTTAGAACTTATTTTGATGACAACAAACCAAAGGAACTTAACATGTTTTGCTAAGATAAGTTTCAGGACTCAAGAGTGTTGATAAAATACCAAGATCAAGTGCTTGAAATCTTATACTTAAAGCTAAAAGAGCTTGATGAAGTATATGAGTTATGAAGAAAGTCAAAGCAAATACATGAAGATATTGAAAGTAAAGCAAATACATGAAGATATTGAGAGTAAAACAAATACATGAAGACGTAACGCTTAGAAAGTTATTGTGATGCCTTGATTTTTATACCATTTTTTTTAAATATAAATAAAATATATTAATCACATATTGACCACGTCAACACCTATGATACCATTTATACATAACCTAACCTGAAGTGGGTACCAGGTACACAATCATTCTCATATACACAAACCTAACATCAGAAGGCATTATATATATACATACCACAACGAATACACATTCCCGAAAAGAAACAAAAAATGCTCTAGGGGAATCCTCCATCCCTAGCTCAAAACACTCACCTTGTCTATGCAAGGTATTAGCTCCCCTTTATCTCGGAGCTCTACCATCTGATCTATCTCGGTTTCTTGAAATATTTAAATGATTGGGTGAGACACATCTCAATAAGATTGAATAAATTATCTACAGTGTGTGGCAGTATAAGTTTCATTATATCATAATATATATCCATTTCAGTGATAATATCTTATGAGAAAATATACCAATTCAACGTTCATAATCATATAAATATAAAACACAAGCTTTCATAAGCTTTTAATTTCATTTCCAAATCCATTCACATGCAACCCATATTTACTAGTAAAGTTCCCAAGAATAGGGAAGATTACATACCTTATTAGGGCACTCACCTTTCTTAGTAAACCCTCAGGCGGAGTGTTTTACTTCACTTTAATTATTTATATTATTGTTGGCCTTACAAGGATTAATATCATATTTTGATGCTAAAAAACAAGTGGATCTTAACATGCTATGTTAAGTGATGTATTTTCAGGACTAAATGAAGAATGCAAGGTTAAAGAGTTCATGAGAGCTTGTACCTCAGATAAGGATGATTATATCAAGCTTGAAGCATGGATTTAAAGATTAAAACTTGAAGATCATGAGAACATTGATATTAAATAAAAATCTTCAGGAATGAAAGCTAAAGTGATCAACATGGAAAGCTCAAAGAAAGATGAAGTAAGTATAAAGACCTCAAGGAATTCAAGGATTGAAAATTTGAAAGAGTCTAGGAAATTTCATGTAAGTACTTCAAAGAATTTCAATATGGACGCATGAAGCTCTTAGGTTAATGTCTTAGACCTAGATACCTTTGAGCATACTTAGAAAATATTTTTATACGGTCAAAAATTGTTTTAAAAAGGTTAGAATCAGTTTTGGAATGAAAAACACCAAAAAGATAAATTTCTCAAATGCTGTCAATTTTTCTACATCTGAATTGATATGCATTTTTATCCATAAAAAAATTCTTATTTTAAAATGTATTCAACATAAAAGTTTTATTATTTTATCTTAGCTTTCATTTGACACCAAGATCATCAAATTTGGAGTTATATAGAAAACTTCATGACCAAAAAACTGAAGGGTGCTCGAAGTTGACGGCATGACAGACGACTTTCAAGAACTGGACAGTCGACTGCCAGTGCACTTTGAGGCATTTGTGTGGGTTTGGACAGATGACTGTCACCTTTCTGCCCCTTTATTTTAATTGGACAGATGACTGCCCAAAATGGACAATCATCTGTCACGCGGCTGTTATGAATTTTCCCATAACGGTCAAATTTTTAAATGGGGTTGTTTGTGGCTCAAAACTTATGGAAATTTAGGGAATACTTCAAACCACTTGAGGATCAAGTTATACACTTTTTAAAGTCTATAAATAAGCCTTAAAGATCATTGAATCAACACAACCAAGAATTCAAATTCTAAAAAAAATTCAAAGTCTCTCTCAAATTGCTCTCAAATTCTCAAGGTTCTCTTTTGCTCTCAAGCTCACTTATTGTGCATGAATTCAACTGAGTTTTAGCTGATCTTCTTCCATCAAAATTGTGCTACAAATTATAAATCTTTCAATCATTGAAAGAATTAATCAGTGATATACTTCCTTGAGCTTCAAGTTAATTTTCATATTGTGATTTATTTTGAAGTATATTAGTTGTGCTGTAATTCGTGTACCAACCAGCTCTTTGAGGAGCAAGTTCTTTGTACGCATCTATTTGATCTTTATATTGTATATTGATGATTCCAAGGGTTGTTTGGATCATTTTTTAAGCAAGGGGATATTGCTTAGAGAGGTGGGCTCTAGCCTAGTTAAGGAGTGACCGGACGAGAGGATATCGTTTGGAGAAGGCAGGCTCTAGGCTTAACCAAGGAGTGTTGTAAAGGTTTGTTCTACCCGTTAAAGGAACATGTTTAGTAAATCTTTTGGTGGTTTACCAAAGGCGAGGATGTAGGTTGGGTATAAGCTGAACCTCGTAAAAATCTCTCTCTCACTCTTTCTTTCTCTACTCTTTATTTTCAGTACATATTTAAATTGCATGGATGATTTAAATTGAAAATCATATATACTACGTATATTTGGGAATCAAGTAAACTTAAAGTTTTATTTTGATTTGGGTTGCGGAGACCGAAAGGGAGTACGTTGGTTAAACGGTATCTTGCGGAAACCATACGGGAGTATGTTACTTGGTTAAACATCCCAAATAGAAATTAACTAAGAGTTTATCTGAATTCTAAATATTTGGAAAGAGTGATTGGATTTTATATTGCACATCATATTGAAGAAGAAAATTCATTTATACAAGACTTGGTTCAAATTTGGCTAATATAAACAAACAACCATCTTGAGTTTTTATATTACATAAGTGCTGTGTATTGGCTTGGTTGTTTGGTTTCTAATTATAGTTGATTGGTTTGGTTGAATGATTAGATGTTTGTATGGTTAAGGATTAAATAAAGAAACTAAGTTCTTGAGTGCTTAACAAATTAAACAAAAAAGTCACAATATGGTTAAAAGAAATAAAATAAATTTAAGAATTCTAAAAAGGAATTAAAAGAAATTTTTTAAAAGTCCAATTCACCCCCCCTCTTGGGAAGCTATTCCTAATTTCAATTATTAACTCATGCTATTTCATTTCTCATTTCCATTCTCATTTCCATTTCCTTTCCATTCCATTTCTATTTCATTTCCATTTCACATCTAGCTCATGAGTGTCCTCGGTAATCAATACATCCGCGTCTATAACTCATGGCTGCCTTGAGGATATTTTCCACGCCATTCTTCCCCCCATGATCAGGGTTGTGCGGCCTAAAGGCTAGGCCTAACTGCGGTTGGACTATGTTAGAAAAGGTGTATTCCCAAGAGGGGGGGGGGTGAATTGGAAATTTTAACTTTTATCTTAGGTTAAGTTAGAAGTCAATAAGTTTTGGTAACCTAGGGTCTTTCTACACAGTTCCAAATGTGTTGATAAGTAAAATACGTGGAATTTAAATCATGCATGTCATTCATACAATAACATATACTTGTGATAAATATAAAGTGCTGAAATATAAATAGACACACGATATGTTATCGGGGTTCGGTCAACTCTGCCTACGTCCTCGCCTTTAGCTCGCAAGCAAGAGGATTCCACTAATAGCTCACTTAAGGGTGGAGCGGCACCGTTTAAAACCAGGTCAAATTAACACAGGGCTGATCTCAATCTTAACCAGGTCAATTAGCGGGGCTGACCTCAACCTACAGGCCTTAACAGGACGACACACCTAACTTTCCTAACCGGGTCTAAGCCAATCCGGGACTATTCCAGGGCTAGTCTCCCTCTTCAGGCCCGTGCCTGGATATACAACAAATGTGTATATATTCAGATGGTACAGTGATTGTGCTTTCGTGTAAAGCAGATATGTACCCAAATGCGCGCAATTAACATACACCACAAATGATATAATAAGTAAGCTCAATGTGATCTTAAGATGTCTACTCTCAAATAGATTTACCATCGATGTAATTCGTGCATGAGAGTGCAAACCTATATGATCTTTGTATCACTAGATATTCAATATAAATGCTCAAGCAAAGATATTAGCCACACTTCATATATTTCAATCAACAAGTTTTCTTAATACATATATGTATATGAAGCTCTAGCAATGTATAAGTTTGGTTTGCAAAAAGAGTTTAATCTTTGTATTCAACTATAGATATAATTCAATGAATATTGCAACAAAGATTTTTCTCACAAAAACAAATATCTCTTTAAAGATTTATCAGGACAAAGCACACTAGATATTTGAAAGTATTTTGAAAATATTTTGCAACCAAAAACAAATACAATCTTCTTAAGATGTTGCAATGAAGGTGCAAATCTTAGAAGATCTTTCAAAGTCTTCTTAGGATAGACTTATTAACAAAGTCTTCTAAGAATACTTAGGTTTAGCTCTCAATGAAAATAAATCAATCAAATATGAATGAGAGAGCAAACCTATTAAATATAAACACTCAATCGACTTACAGAGGATTTAAGAGATCGAAGAAGGTAAGCATGAGTGAATGGGGATTGGATATGAGTATTATAGGATTTGGGATTTTTAGAGAATTTCTCTTAATCAATATTTTTAATCCCATGCTAATTATCCCAAATGAGGGGGTATTTATAGACAACCCTAGAAATATAACCGTTGGGGACCTATTGGGAATAATTAGGAAAGTTTAATGACCTTTCAAATATTTTAACCCAGTTTAAAAATATTAACTGTGGTAAAAAAATCAGGGCAACCCAAGAGGTCCAGTCGACCAGAACAAGTTCGGTCGACCAAGTCTCATATGGTTCGGTCGACTAGGGGACTTTTGAACCGAGGTCTCGGTCGACCAGGAGAAGGAGATTTCCCAATTTTCCAAGGTTCGGTCGACCAGACCACTGGGAATTCTTCCGAGGACCCTCCGGTCGACCAGGTAGTTGGAGAACAAATGTTCTTGGTCGACCGAATAGTCAACTGTTGACCCAGGAGGGTTTCGATCGACCAAGGCCTTTTGAACAACAAGTTTTGGTCGACCGAGTGGTCAATCGTTGACCTAATGTACTTTTGGTCGACCAGGGCTTTTTGAACTAACTTTGCTGGTCGACCAGATGGTCAAACTTTTGACCCAATGCACTTTCGGTCGACCAGGGCTTTTTGAACTAACTTAGCTGGTCGACCAAATGGTCAAACTTTTGACCCAAAGCACTTTCGGTCGACTAGGGCTTTTTGAACTAACTTGGCTGGTTGACCAAATGGTCAAACTTTTGACCAAACGAGGTTTCAATCGACCAGGGCTTTTGGCTAGTCGATCGAAAGTGCACCATGTGTGCATTTCGGTCCCGTTTCGAAACATACAAGCCCTATTCAAGTGCCTAACAAACATATGTGTAAATGTGTGTGTCCTAGGGTCACTTGGGATCCAATTTGAAGACACCGAAAAAGTCCGGTGTCGGTCAACTGAAGGTCGACCGAAGGGTACACCCTAAGGTCTTTCTAAGGTCATTTCTCATTTACGGTTTTTTTGAGCTTACGTAATAAATCATATATGTGATGTGTGTGAGCTTATTACAAACCAAAAGACCTATTTAATATTACAGACCAATTTCCCTACTGAATATATATATTTTAACTGAAAAACGTGTATTGGTCTTCAAGCTTTAGTTCCTCTTTGTGATCTGCCAATTAGAATTCTTGCACATCAACTCGGCAGATATTAAATACCTGAGTATTTGTCATAATCAAAATAGGGATATGACCTATAAGGTCAACAATCTCCCCCTTTTTGATGATGACAAATACTTGCTTACTTCCCCCCTTTTGGCTACAGCAAAAAGGGCCTAAATAAACTTGTAAGTATGCGTAGGAAAATAAGAGGAGAATTTCATTTTTATACACAATATGTTCGGAAAGTTTTTTGAAAAATTTTGGCGACATGCCGTTTGAAAATGGGACTTTCCAAAACAAATCCTGTATAAAAAGGACCTGTTTGAGTTTATAAACCTAACAAGTTATCCACAACTACTCAAACAGTTTAGTATGGTCCAGCGATCAAGTATAAATTTCAATATCATCATAAAGTGGACAAAGGAAGTGGCCATTATAGGTCATAATCAATACTAATTAAGCCCAATATGATTGTGCAATAAAATGTAAAGTCCAAGGCCATCATGGAGTAGACATACAAATTATGCACACAAGCAATAATCAATATTCACAAAGTCTAAGGCAATAAAACATATCAACTGTAAAATTTGTTTCTTAGACTTGTAAATTTTACTTGAGAGCTCCCCCTAAATTTATGCAAACTATGAAATGTCTAGGAAGCATCTACTTATATTGACATTAATTATGAGAATTCAATAAGTGCGTTGATGCTCAAGAATGAATTTAATTTAAGCACATCCATCATATGTTCATTCTTCTTAGTATTACTTAGCATGCAAGAGATTTTAGGCATTAAGTTCTTACTGATTTATTCTAAGATTGGGACATAGATTCCCATGTATATTTTCATGCACGCTTACTTGAATTAAGCTCAAGGATGATGTTCTCTTAAGTGCATTTCTTATATATTCATCCTATCAAATAAATTTAGTAAGCAACAAATATTGATCATTCAACGCATATGCATGGCATATTGCATTTCATTTTAAAAACACCATAGTCAATTAAGACTACACTCAAAGTTATGCAATTTTGAAAAACATGTATGTATAAAATAATAATGAGGCAAGAGGAAAAAGAGTTTGTTTTGAAATTTGATCTTGCCAAAAGTTTGTGTAGATAAATATATATACATCCCCTTTTTAATGTTTTCAGAATAGTGCTGGGGGTGCTTGAAGAAATAGAAACTTTAATTTAAAAGTCATGCAAGCAAGAAACAAATTTTCTGGTTTGTCAATAAAGCATATACTAAAAATAACCAGAAAACCAAAACCATAATGATCCTAAAAGTTTAGCAATCATATGCAAGATCATATGGCAAGTACAAACAATTGTGGCAATATAAACATACTTCAGATTATGATTTTCAATAAATCTTTTCATTCAAAGTACATGCCATAGAGAATTCACTCAATATTTAAGCTAAACATATGGGTAAGCAAAACATGGTAGTAATTTAATTCCAGATGCCCCCCTTATCAATTTGAGTACATGCTTAGATTCTTTAGCTACGTATACTACCCAAAGATTAGTTTCATTATGCTCAATAGTATAAGTTATCAATCCACATCTTTAAAATCAACTATACTGAGTATTTGTCAACCGCATTTTTCACTTGATTAGTATAGTTTTCCCTATAGACCATAGATGCATCAAAGAATATATATTAAGGCAAGCAGTATAGTTCAAGAACCACAAACATTCCATATCAAAATATAAGCCTTTAAGCACAAGATATAATGTTCAGGGATTTTAGAAGAGCCTCAATATTTCAATAGACAAAAGTGACGCATATAAGTCATTTATGTGCTTCCTATAAGGAAAGAGCTGAGCTCCCCCAAGTATGTGATGATTACGCAAGGATGAAAATGTGATATTTCAATTTAAGTTTTCACTCATCCTTTCAAAAACATTTTAACATTTTTATTATCATAATCATCCTTAACACAAGGTTTTGGTTTGGGAAAAATCCTGTCAAAATTTTGGCAGCGTGCCGTCTATAAATCGAACATTTCCCAAATTTTCAAGTACCAAAACCTAATAGTTTCAAGCAATCAATTCAAAATATTTCAGTTTAAGCATGCAAGAACTTATATATGCTACCACCATGCAATACACAACATACTGCATCAGCCATGCAGTTGGCATTCCATACAAGCATGCAAGTAAATAAGTTTCTGCAATAGCCTTGCAGAAGGAGTTCCATGCAATCCAGTATTATCAAGCAACATATTCAATAATAGTTCACAGTACTAGATAATCACAAATCACTATCTATCAATATATAGTATGCTTATTCATTAAGGCACAAAGACATAAATGATATGAGAATATGAGAGCATTTTCATTTATATAGATATGAAGGATAAATGCTCCCCCTCAGTTATGCACTTATTCAATTTATGTCTTTTTCACTTTCTAGCTCTTTAGCCAAGTGTTTTAAGATTTTTGATGATATATGCTTGGCCTTGGATGAATAGGCTGAGCGGACCAAAAAGTCACAATAGATATTTCTTTAAGTGAGCAAAACCAATATTGCCTCTATTGATATGAATTTCAATACATGTGAAAGGCACAAGTTAGAATGACTTTCAATTTAAAAGTACACATGCATAGGTCTACTTAAATTTTATGCATTCATCTAGATTGAGACCTAGGCAATCATATTAGCCATTCAATTCATCTCTAAGTACACAAAGCTCTAAAGGATATGTCTTAGTGATTTGAGAGCTCGTGAAGGGATTATAAATAAATACTCTTTGTAGATTTAAATCACTAATGGGTACAAACGAGTATTTAGGATAGACAGGACATTTTTCAAAATATTTCTGTGAAGGTAATCATGTCCATGCTTGGGCAAAGAGCATATAGGATACGTGAATGTTGTGAACAATGCTCTTTGGTGGATGGAAAGTATCCTATATATATAATTACAATCTAAAGCAAGGATACAAGTAAATAGGTGAAACCTTACCGAATATGATCATGGTTTGGTAAGGATTTCCTATAGATGAGATAAACCAAAATTAGAGGATTTTTGTATTTTTGGTTCAAAGGGAATATTTTGATTTTATCAATGAAATGTGAATCCCTTAGTGGTTGCCTCTAATAT